>NW_024070198.1:17116552-17195284 GCF_014754425.2 Oryx dammah
CCCATCCCATCCCATCCCATCCCATCCCATCCCATCCCATCCCATCCCATCCGGAAAGAGTCGCAGAACATGCATGCCCTGGTTATCTATCAATTTCTCCAAAATTACTGGAGAAAAACGAGGCCCCAAGCTGCCTTAGTGTTATTGCACAAAGCTGAGACCAGCAGCTGGAGAGCTCCCAGACAAGACCTATATCTCTTTCACGCAGATTCACAGGGCCCAGATGAGCACTCAGCGTTCTAGAGGTGCTCAATACATTCTCTGGCACACTGACTGCTACTCCCGTCCAGGCCCACACTGCCTGCCACAGGCCCCTGGTTCACATCCAGTAAAATCCAGGCTCTGACAGGTGCAAGTGATGGCCAATGGCAGATCTACTCCATTTAGCCCCCACCCCAGTTTTGTATCCTCAGTGTCCTTCTTCTCAGGCAAGGCCACCATTCATTGCTCCAGAGGCTCTTCAGGCCTGGTTGGGACCTAGGTCCAGTGAGGAACCGAGACACCTCCGTCAGGACATGCTACCTGTGGATATTCTCTCAAATTACCCAGGGATCAACTCTTTGTCCTCCTTCCTAACTCAGAAACCCCACAAGGTACAGCAGTGGACTGTTATTCTGGAGAAATCTTCCTTCAGGGTAAGCCCAGGCCCTCAAGCCTGGTTTGATCGGCACCCTCCACAAGATTCTCAATCAAGTCTTACGCTCTCCTAGGTTCCCTGGCCTCGGAGTAACCTGGTCTGCCCCAGATTTCACGACTTCTGACCTGTCCAACCCAGAGCCTAGACTACACTGGCTGCAGTAACAACAACACAAGCCATGTCTTCATCATTATTCCATGGGCACAGAATTTCCCCATAAATTATCTGAGACCTCCGACAATTACTTCCCCAGTGCAGAAGAGAAAACTGAGCCTACTAGAGGGGAGACAGAGCCTCTCCAGGGAGTGAGGGAATGGGGCCCACACTGGCCCACGGCACGCCCTCATTCAACAGAAGTAAAACACCTTGCCCTTCTGCGCGTGGAAGATGCGAGCTTCCTTCGGTCCGCTCGTCTCAGAGGGCCGCCCACAGAACCAGCCGGACCCTGCCCAGAGATAAACACCTCTACCCGCGGCCCCGGGCCAGGAGCGGCTCGGCGGGCTTCAGACCAACCGTCTCGGGAGTGTGAGCACCCCTTGGGGAGTGTGAGCAGCCCTCGGTTCCAGCTGGGAACTGCCCCAGACCCTTGGCTTTCTTTGGAACATGCGCTCGGGTTTTGCAGCGGCTGAAGCCGCTACCCTTGGGACACACGAGCCCCTAGAGGGAACTGGAGCTGCAGCGCCCGGGCCGCGATTAGCGCCAGAAACACCCGCGCGTCCCGGGGCGCGGCTTCCTGTCCGGATTAGAGCACCTGACGGCTTCCATCTCTGCCCGCCCAGGACGACCCCCAGCCGCGACCACAGAGCAGGCTACGCGGAAGTCTGCAGCAACTCGAGTCATGCTCATTCTCCATCGGCTACCGCTTTCCTTTTGCCCGCTGTGAAGCTTTTCCCTTTTTAAACTCTTCCCAAGAGTAACCACAAGATCTTGGGAAACTTTGCGTGAAACTTACAAATGTCATGAAATCGGAACCAGAGACTCCGTCTAAGCCTGGGAACGCCGCGCCCAGCCCGGTTCCCGCCCCTCTGCTCCAGCTCAGCGCGTCCGGCGGCGGCCCGTGCTGACCACCTGGCTGTCAGGCGACCCGGGGGCCCGCCCCAGCCCCTGGGCGCCCTCTCGGCCTCGGACACTTTGGGAACATTCCCGCGGCCGCCACTCGGTGAGCGCCGCACACCAGGGGCCAAGACGTCCTAGCCGGAGAGGTATTTAAGCAGTCCCTCTGGGGCATTGTTTTCCCGGGGAGTCCGGGGGATCTCAGCGGAGGGGAAGGGTGACCCGCCCCCACAGACTGCCGCGCTGGCTTGCCCACTACCTCGTTTGCATTTCAAAGGCAAACTTCTGTCGGACTTGCCCGGCGGCGGCACCTACCGGCTTTGCACGGGTCGTGGTAATGCTCCAGCTGCTGCTCCGCGCTCTCCTCGCCTTCCAGCGCCGAGGAGTCCCAGGTGGCGTCCGAGCGCTCCCCGAGCCCCACGGCGTCGCGGGGCAGCGGCAGCAGCAGTACCAGGAGAGGCAGCAGCAATGGCACAAGGGCCCCGAGCGCAGTCACACGGGGCATGGTTGTGAGCGGCCGGCAAGACCGAGGGAGTTGAGTGCACCGAAAGCTGGACTCTTGGGCGAGGGACCGCGTACAGAGTCGGGTCGGTGGCAACCCGGCACGGCAATTACGCGCGGCTGCTTGGCATGGCTCGGGCGCGGAACCCCCCAGAGCGCGGCGTCCCGGTCCGCGTCCGCGCGCCTGGGAAGCCGCTGCTCGGAGCTACTTGCTCGTCGGCCGAGGCTGCGGCGGCTGCGACTGTGGCAGTGGTTGGAACAGTGGCCGCTCCGCCCCTCCACCCGGGCTGGACCGCACAGCCCTCGCCAGGGGCCCCGGGCAGCCAATCACTCGGGCGCCCGAAGCGAGGCCCCTCCTCTTCCCGGCACCTCCGCAACTTCGGAGGAAGGGGAGCGAGGTGCAGAAGCTGAAGGCAAGGACCCGGGGCCTGCCGAGCTCCTACCGAGCAAAGGGCGCCCTTTTCTGGGTGTTACAGCGCCTCTGGCCCACCCTCCCTTCCACGCTGCTCCTGAAGATCAAGGCTGGACTTCCCACCTTGCTTTATTCTCAAAATTCACTTCACAACTCCCCGGTGCACACGTGGGAGAAGACAGGAGGCAGTGGCTAGAGCTGTGAGCGCCGGACCGCAAACCTAATGCGAGCGATCCCCATTACCACCAGCTCGCTATGTGCTTCTCGGAGAATCATTTCCTTGTAGGGACGAAGCGAATCTTCTCTTTGGGTCGCTTTTGGCGCAGGAAAAAACCGACGATTACGATCCTCTCAGCTTTCTCCACATTCCCTCGTCCAGCCGTGACCGGCGCTTGCTGCAGTAACCACCTAACCTAACGTATGGCTGGTGATATTGAGTGGCTTAGCAAATAATGATTTAAAATGACGGATTTCCCCTCTACGTGACCCTATCCTTTAGGAAAACAGTGCAAGACGCTTCATACAGGCAAGATTGACAAACGAACAGCTATACCTACTATTTGTGTTAAATTACAGGCATGTTTTATTAAATAAGCCATTCACCATTAACTTGATGAAATAAAAACCACTTTCTGAAGTCTGGTTAATTTTTTGCTAATTAAAAACATATGCCCAAATAGTGTAAGAGAATAATCAAGAGATATTTGAAACCCCCTCCTATGCTGTACCTTAAATGTAAAAATTGTTAGAACTGAGCCAATTTGATTTATAGACATAAAAATGCTATTACCAAGAGGCTTTTCAAAGACCTTTCTACAAAAGCAAAATTGCCCCATTAAGAAGTAAAATACATCAATGTGTAGTCAGCATCACACCCAGTAGAATCTTTTTTCCATTTAAACTGCAAGCGGAAAAAAGGAACAAAATTTCCTTTGGGATTTCTACATGGTTTCACAGTCACCAACGATAAAACAGCAGACAGGGAGCCCAGAGCTGGGCTTTACACAGGATTCTGAATTTCTTGCATTATGATCATCTAATAAGTAGGGTGACAAGTCCTACAACCCAGTAAAGGTTTAACTACTGGGTGTTTTGTCTTGGCCCTTAGAAATTTAAGTTGACCCTGCTTCATGCTGAGCCTTCATCAAATGGGCATATATATATATATAGGATGGAGCCAGACTGGGCAAGAACTGACAGAGCGGAGGGAGTAATCTGGGGCAGGCTGGCAGCAGGAGGGGAATGGATGCCACCAAATGGCAGGGAGGACCAAGTGGCCATTAAATAGGTATGGGAAGGAGTTGAACGTCACTTCTGCCTGAACGCTGGAAGGAGTCAAACCCAACGCCATAGGTCTCTGCATTTAACCCAGTGAAGGTCACCACCTGTCAGTAGACAAGTCCACACGTCAACATCTCAAAAGCCTAACAAACTTCTGTGACACTTCCAGGTCTCCAGATGGCACTAGGCGAACAGCCAACTGGCCTCATTAGCAGGGAATTCCTCCGGAAAATAGACATTACAGGCGACCTCTTGTGCAAGCACTGAGGTTGTGAGCTTTTATTGCCTCTAATCCCCACCTCGTGAGTAGCTGCCAGGCTTCTCACCAACATTCTTTGCCCAAATATTTTGATGACAGTCGTGCTCTAGGATGAGCAGACTGCATCTTTATGTCAGATGCCATGTCTGAATACTATCTTAAAGGCTATCAAACAAGTATGAGTCATAGTACAGAAAAGTTAGAAACAATTGAAAGCAATGGTTAATATTTTTTCTCAGCTTCATGTTTTCTGATCTCACTTACCACTTTTATATTTTAAACTCTAATCGGGGCTCAAATAATTTTATAAATGTATTTTTTAATTTCCATTAAAAAAAAAACGAGACAGATTTGGAATAAAAGGCTCTGGGATCTAAAGCCACTCAACCCAGTTTCATTAGTTATTTGTGGGTTTCCTCCTTCACAGCTCATGATCGCCAAGTCCATACAACTGTCCCTTTTCAGTCAGATGTCTGTCATCCACCCAACTCTTTGCTGCTATGCTCTATGCCGAGTTCCACAGCTCTCTTGCAGCAGCTCTCAAACCGCCTCCACCCCTACCAAGTTTTCCATAACTACTCCACAGAGGTCCCTTTTTCCTCTAGATGCCTTTCCAGGTTACCACACACAACCTTCTCTAAGGCGGGGAGCAGAACTTTCAAGGTAAAGAGGGCACTCTCTTTTGCTGGTTTATTTCTTGGTTTACATGAACCGACCACTGAGACAGTACTAACTTTTTAAACTATTTCATACTGTTATGATTTTCAGCAGCTGTTTAAAACCTTCTGTGGCTGAGATCCCTACCTAAGCCCGTTTAAGGAGGGGCACATCAGGCCCTCCATCCACCTTCAGGCTGTCCTCACATGTGTATTCCAGCCTTGAGCTCTTGCCATCTCCATTCTGTCTACTCACATTGCATTAAACATTTTGCATTCATCCTAATAGGGCCTTGCTGCTCCATGTCTTTGCCGGGCACAACTTCGTAACTACACAGGCTGCATCTTCATGCCAACATTACAGCAGCTACCACACCTATGACATTTAACCTATTTGTCTGTCTTACCTTTCTGGGTCTCTAACCTGTATCAGACCTGTCTTACTCTCTGGACCCTCTTTGGACCCTCTCTTCCCTTCAGTGACCTCCAAGGTTAGGTCCCATAATCTTAGTGGCTTACACAGAGCCAATAAGAACTGTGACATGGGACAGTTTAAATGACTTATGTCAAAATTCCCCCTACAACTATGTCCTTCATTTAAAAAATTGAAACTCCTACCACCTTAAGTATGGAAAACCTTGAAGATAACTTTAAAAACATTTCTAGACTGTATTACCATTGACTCCATGTGTCCCAACACAAATTTATTCCCTCCCCTTCTAATGTTAAACTTATTGATTAGCTATTTAATAGAAGCTCTCACTGTGAAATTCAGAAGTTGGTTATATAACAGTTTCCTCTATTAAACTCCTAGTTTTCCAACCAGACAAAAGTGCCCACTAAAGAGATCTAAAGTACTCAAATTTGCACCAATTTAAACTATTCAGCTAACAGGAATTTTCAAGTAAGGTGTCAACTGGGGCTAGTAATAAAATCAGGGGGAGAAAAGAATCAAGGAGGCTGACAAGAATTTAAATTACCAGTTAAAACTGAAGACGAAAAAAAGTACAAATAGACATGGAGAAGTTCGCCACTACTTTTGATGTATTAGTAGTACAATAAAAATAATCCCATCCATTGCTGTAGAACACTCATTTCCAACGTGACCTCTATGAATATCTCTTCCACAAGCCGGAGAAGTGACATCCCCATTTTACAGTTACAGCCATCAAAACATAGGACCTAATTTTGATTACTTTTGGGCTAAAAACAAGGAACTCTCTAACTGCTCTGGTTTCTTAAAATGTAGCTGCCTATGCTATCAGCTTCACAGGACAGTTGTGAGAGGACACAGATGAAACTGTTGTGAAACAGAGTACTAGACAAATACAAAGGAGCTGCAATCAGGAGGAGGACAGGGACAGAGGAGCTTGAATGCTGGAGTCAGAGTTTGTATACAAAGAAAGTCAAAAGAATGGTAATGAGAGAAAAAAATCATTTCTTAAAAAGACAAATCTTAGTCACTATACCATTCTTCCCATTTTCTGTGTATTTTTTCCCTCAAAGTATGAAGTTGGGGAAAATACCCAAATCTCAAATTTTAAATCCGTTGTTTCAGGGGTCAGCACACTATGACCTGCTGGCTGTTTCTGCTGTTTTATTGGAACACAGCCATGCTCATTAGCTGATGTACTGTCTCCCAGGGCTGTTGTGCTACAATGGTAGAGCGGTTGTGACACAGACTGTATGGCTCTCAAAGCCTCAAATATTTCCTATCGGGCTTTTTACAGAAAGCTTGCTGACCCCTGCTTTATTTAATTGTGGAAAGCTCTTAGTAATCTCTTCGTATGCGTGCCAATAATAATGGGTTATCCTTTATGCTTGGATCATCTGTTTCAAAAAGGAAAGAAAGCAAGCATCCGAGGGAAGAACATTTGACTTTTTATTACTTTTAAAAATTCAACTTCAGTTAGATTAACAGACTAGATTAGAACTTCAAATGTGATACATTATATGCTGCACTGGATTTCTATTACTAAAAAGCCAGCTGGAACATGGCCTACACAAACCACGGGTGAGTTCAAAAATGGAAGTCATCACTGAGAAGAACTGTTGCCTTCCAACTCTGCCACCAACTGTCCGTACTCCAGGGACTTACAGGTTCAAGTCGGACTCAGCTGAAAGCCCACGCGGGACTGCTTTTCCAAAGATACTCTGTTGTCCTTCAAACAGAACGACATGCTATTTCCTCCTTTCCTTTAAGCTCTTACTTATAATGTTTATAACCTTCAAATGACCTAAACTGATGAACTGGGGCAAAAGCACACAAAATGCTGCTTTATCAATTATTAGTCCCGTTCACAAATACTTCAAGATGAACACTTTTCACAACAGTTTACTTCCATATCCTAATAACAGTGAAACAAGAACGTAATTTTCCCTTTGTCTGCACAAGTCTGCCTACAGCTCTAAAGAGGTCAAATCAGATGGCTTTTAGAAAACGCTCACAGAACAAAAGTTATTCCTCAAATTGAATTTAAATCTTATAAACTTTCTGCAGCGGTATGTCAACTTTCTGATCTACCTTACCTCTGAATCTAGTCTATTTCTATACACGCTTCCAGTCTTGATAAATTTTTACTTCTCTGATCTCCTTAACATATTGTTAAAATATAGCTTCATAACTATGCAATTTTTATGAAGATATAAAACACTAATGAATATTTGTATTTTCATGTCACTACTTCTATTAATTATGTGTGCCAATAAATCAACAGAATGAAGCACTAAGACACACTGAAACCTAAGCTTAAAACCCAGATGAAACTTCAGTGTAGAGATTACAGATAGGCTTTTCTTTCTCAAAATTCCTGTACAGAAGCCCTTCGATATGTAGCTTTTCCTGAACAAATTACACCAATACATTATTTCTTTTTTACATCTGTTAAAAAAAAAATCAGGAAATCTTAAACTAATATTTATTTGCAAAACATTTGGCATATGGTGATCAGTAAACATTTAGGAAACAAAAGCTTTATCAAAATGGATACAATTTGTGGATAAACCCTGAATAAAGTGGCTTTGGAAGAACTGGAGTTTGCAGCAACCACCTTTATAAAGGGATCCATCCACTCTCAATGGAAAACATTCAAGCATACCATTCACTAGGTTCAGAAATCACCACAATGTAATTAATTCCAAGGGCATGGGGCTTAATTTATGGGCAAACTCCATACAATCCAGAAGCCCAACATGATATACTAAAGAATGTTTTCCCAACTTTCCAGTCACTACATTTCCACCTTATCCTACTCTTGCACAGCCAGGCTCCTCTATCCATGGGATTCTCCAGGCAAGAATACTGGAGTGGGCTGTCATGCCCTCCTCCAGGGGATCTTCCCGACCCAGGGATCAAACCCAGGTCTCATGCATGGCAAGCGGATTCTTTATCGTCGGAGCCACCAGGGAAGCCCGCTCTTGTACTAGGGTATATCTGTTAACAATGTCACTAATGTAGTTAAATTTCAGGTGAAGCGTGCTTACAGATACAAATTCCCAGTTTTTGAGAGTATTCAAAACTTCAGTTGCTAAGTTAAGCATATGTTAATAAATGAAAGACAAATAGCATTTATGAAGTGGAAAAATCCTACCCTTTGATTAACTTCAATAATATATTTTGCTATTCTACAACTGAAAGCTATGGAACTAAACTATTTGTGGAATACATCTTCAAGATACACACATATACACAGACACACACAACCCAGCCCCTCTAAAAAGCCATAAACCAATACCTATTTTCTAAAGGACTTTTCAAGGTGACTTATACTCATTTTAATAAAGTTCTTAATGTATTTGGATATCACAAAATTATTTTTCAGTGAAGATTCCAAAGGATTTCAAATACAGATTAGTTTAGTAAGAGAACTGGTATACCTGAATGCAGCTAAACCACTCATTCTTTAAAAACCCTATATCGTACCTAAAAGACTCATGAGAAACAAATTCCATTTTATGAAGATAGAAGCTTGCCACCCAATTTACAATCTATCAAAGAGACTCTATGTTCTTATAAGAATTTTACATGTAGTTTAAAAGTTATATAAGCCATTAAGTACTAAGTTTTAGTTCTTTTTCTTATTAGATCTTAAAGGCAGGTGTGAGAAAAAACAGAAAATGAAGGAACTAGCAGGTTACACTTCATATAATATTTTGGCTTGAAGAAGAGGATTCACCAACAGCTTTTGATCAAATTTCTGTTTGTTCATGTCAGTCACACTTAAGTGGTAAGAAATCAAACTTGCCACCCTTTATAGTCTTTAATGCTACATTATAGGATGCAGTCTATTAATTTACAGAAACATATTTTGTAATGAAAACACCTTATGTAACTCTGAATGGCATGAACTTCATGTTAAGGTTCAAATACATTAAGGTTAAAATGTTTTGAGTCTTTCTAAAAATACCAATATACAGTATAGTTTTTAGGTGGTCATTTGCATAGCAAACTATTAAACTAGAAACTCAATGGTTCTAGGAAAACTTCAAATTATGGACCCTTCCAGAAAGATGTATTCAAAATTACAATTACTTCTCTTAGAAAACTGTAAGCTTTATTTGCTCATCCTCTAGTACACTAACCACTTTTACCCACCCCCACTTTACATAGTACACTGACCTGAACAGATTTTGTGCCACAATTTCATTCAAAGGGCTTCTCATTCGTTTTGTGACTGCACTGGATAATCTAGACGAAAGCAATATTGGGGATTTTAAAGTATGGGTCCCTTGTATCAGAAAAGCATGCCAAAAAAAAAAAAAAAAACAACAACAACCCTGCATTCAGTAATACTGTCTTTTGAAAAGATATCTTCAAATTGCAAACACATGTATTTTCACAAAACAATTTGGTCAGGAAATTTTATTTTAACATTCTAAAGCAGTAATGCTTTAGATGTTACTTAAGTGCCCCAGACAGGATTAACAAAATTAAATGTTTCTAAATTACAAATTTGGCTCCTTTTGGGAGTCTCAGAAGAAAAACAAACGAAAATAATCCCCCCTCCCAAAAGAAGTATGACACACACATTTTGAAGAAACCCCAATGTTTCATGCAGTGGTAGGCAAGATGTAAAAAGCCACCCAAATTCACACATTTCTACACCAATCATCATCAGAAAAAAGTACTCCGTAGTCAATCTGTACATCCAAATGCATTTGGGAATCTATACCTACATTACATTATTTAATGTTATATACATTTAATACCCACCCCCCTTGTTTTTAATAATTTCTTATGTAAAACCTTCATTCAAACCCAAAAAAGATGTAAGACTAACTTGGGGGGAGGGGGCAGATAATCACTTTAGACATTCAGTTAAAATGTAGTTTATCTAAATCTCAAAATGTTTAATAAAAACAAATATCTTCTCCATTTAACAATTTGCTTTCTAACTGTACAGTAAATTGCATTGTAGAGAGTACACCTCTATCTTCAAACTGTATCTTCTTTGGATGGAATTAAGATGTAACTGGATAGTTTTAAGATAAATAAATGGGAAGTTGGTCCAACTAAGATGACAGCAGATATATTACATGCAGGATTTAATATTTTTAAATTTTCTCTTAAAAAAAAAAAAAAAGGATGCAGTTGAATTGGGGCGGGGGGGTGTGGAAAGCAGGTCAAAAAAGAACCCAGGTTCAATATATAAAAATGTCCCACAATAGGTTAATGATGGCAGTAAAAATAAGAGAAAAAAGTAATCTTTCTGGAACATCATTTTTCAGTATTGTAGAAACACTAGTGCCAGGAAGATTTCTATTCATGTAATTTTAGCATCCAAGTTTCCCTCTATTTATTTTATTGGAACAAATGCTTTAAATAAACTATTTGTCCTCTTCACTGAAGAGAGCTGGTCTATTTCATCTTTAATGAGCTAGTTTTTGGGAAGTTTAGCCATGTACTGTAGTAATGCCTACTGCATAAAATCCAAGCATTTGCTGTGAACAGTTGGAGAAAGCAGTCAGTAAGAACCTAGGATCAATGGAAATAGATGTTACTTTAAGCCATCCACGAAAGAGACCCACAAAGTACCCAGTGTTAAAGCCCAAATCTTCTTGCGCTTTTTTTTTTTTTTGCTGTCCAAGTTCCACCCCTGTGAAAGAGAAATTGATCCGAAGTTCCAGGCTTTCTTGGGTCTTTAGTCAATTTTCACATTAGTATAGATTTTTCGGACAAAGGCACTTGTTCCCATGTAACCAATTGCTCCTGTAAAGATAAAATAAGATGCTTTGAAACAAATACATACAGAGCAGTACCCATCATTTACAAACAAACACTAAATGCTCTCTGCTCTAGAAAGTTATTCTTTTTTCAAGATAACATCTAATGTTAGCATTCTCCCTAAACTTACTAAAATAGTGTCACTTGTTTTGCAAATCACCTGTTGCTGTCATATACCAGTGTGGCCTGATGTAACATTTTTATAGTTAAATATCAATTATTACATTAATTATTAACTATATGAATTAAAATGATCTCTTAAAAAGACAGAATAATTTCAGAATGACAAAAATTCATTAAATGAAAAAAATAAGTCTTTTAAAAATTTAAGCATAGATTATTCCAGGTTATTAAAACAATACTAACATGCTCTCCAAATACGAAACACTTATGGATAATTTAGTAAGAAGTGACCAGGGGTTCTCTCAGGGAAGGACTGAGACCCATGGACCAAAAGCATCTGAAGCTCTAGAGAGGACACATTTCTGATGGCTTCTTTTTTAAGTTTAAATTGTAGAAGCTGTGATTGGTAGAAAGGTAGGCATCTGAGGGCATGGATGAGAGAGACAGATAAGTAGATCAGGAATTTTGATATGCTGTTTTTGAATAATTAGCCTCAAACAGGGCCCAAAATACCAGAAAGAAGGGGTGTTAAATTAATCTGTTTTGTTAAATTAAGTTTCTGCCTCTTGGCCCTTAAAAAGTGCTCGGCACATGATAAGATACTCAATAAATATTTGTTGAATGAATGTATTAACTGTATAGTTCTTTACTATAAATACTAAGAGATCTTTAGGACAAGACAGGTGGTCATTCGTATAAGAGAGAAGATTCTCCACTAGATTTAGGAATTCACCATCAAGTCTAAAAGTCAGTCTTCCATAAGTTAATGATACACACATATACATCTAACTTTGAACTAACCTTTGAACTAACTTTTATTCACCCAACTGGTGTATGGAAGGAAAAAATAAGTCTTTCTCCCTTTCCTATACATATGAAAACTGTACCTCAAGGGAACCAAATGGCTGATGAAAGGAAGTTTCTCCTTAGAGAAGTGTCCCAGCTAATAAATATAAAAGGAACAATGGAATGAGAATATTGTAACCACTGATGACTCAGTGGAAGAACTAGGCAATAATTATCAACGGCTGCTAACCTCACAGAGACAAGCAGACATTTAAGTGCCTCCTTATCAAAGCTTACAAAACACCTGTTAAGTGTTCTTGGACAAGTATTCTTGAGTATGATCAGGTCTATAGATGTAACTACCACTTTACAGGAAATACGAGGGGAAGCACACAGAGAAACATTAAATAACACCTTGGGGATACAATCAGCCTAACCCAGAGTGTGAAAAACTCAACAGGATTTCAAACAAACAAGCCAACCAAAACCTAAGTTTCTTAAGTAATTGCAAGGGAAAAGAGAGTAAACATCAATAGATTTGAAGCTGACAGTTTTACCAAGCAATGCATGGACTTTAACTGGATCTTGATGCAAACTGTATTAAAAAAGAAATGAGGACGTGTGGGATAAAAGTGAATACTAAGTGAATATTTGAGCACATTAGGATATTATATATATATTATATATTATATATATATTAAAATATTATATAACTGCATTCTTATATATTATATAATTTATATAAACACTACACATTTGATGTATCTATATACCCACATGCATATACACACACACACAAATATTTACAGCTAAAATGACATGAAGTTCGAGATTCACATCAGAAAAAAAGGAGTTAAAGTGGGAATAAAAATAAGACAAGACTGGCTACAAGTTGACAATTGCTGATGTTAGGTGTGTTAGGTAGGTGGGGACTCACTACATATAAACTACTGTTTCTCTTTTTGTATACATTTGAAAATTCCCCATAGTTAAATATTGAAAATATTTTAAAAACCCACCCAGACAATAAAGGAAGCCTACTTTTATAATAAATAGACACTTATTTTTTAATATGAAATTATTATACTTGAAAATAGTGATAATTCATTTTAAAATAGCTGTATACAAGTCCTTACAAGATAAGTGGAAATAACCATTCAATTTTAAAAACTTGAATTCTTTTTAATTTAAAGTATCTGTAAAATTTTAAGTAGAATCAAAAATTTAACTGGTACAATACAGTACTAGTCCAATAAGCAAATTCAATTTTCGAGACTTTTAAAATATTGTTCCCTTTTGACCAGAGATATGCTTAAAAGCAAAATAGTGTCAATCTAGAGAATCATTTTTCTTAATCTTATGAGTATCAAGAATAATCTTATAAAATATTACTTTATAAAAGGAAGAGACTGAATATGCCCTCTAGAAAAATAAATGTCTTGGGAATAATACCAAACTTAATCTTTTTTAAAACTAAAATGCTATGCTCAAAACATAAAATCTGCAGCAATCTAATTATTTCCCCCTTCACGTAATTATTTTTTTCTACATTAAAAAAAATTTTTTTTCTTTCAATTACTGACTGAAAAAGCATATTAGCAACATAACCTGATGAGTATGTATAATTTTTGTATTATGATGACATTTTAATCATTTCCAGTGTGAACTCATTCCCCTCCCCGACAAAAACAGATTAGCACTAAAGGCATATAAACCCATTAAAGAATAAATGTTGGGACACTGCCAGAACGGCAGGGAACTGTAAATGTGCCAGGACTGTCAGGCAGCAAGATGAAATTTCAACAGGAAAAGCATTCAAAAATTTTAGCTATTAAGTAGGGGCACTAGGATTCACGATCAAGACTGGCCCCCCAAAGTCTTGCTCCTCCCCAAAACTCCCCACCACGTCTCATACGTCTCACCACCTAATAACAGACCTGCATTATACCTGTTGCTTTATACACATGACACTATTACAGATAATTACTCTGAAAGATATGCCCATTTCACAGATTAGAAAATGAGACTTAGGTTAATATGCCCTCCCATGGCCACAAAGGTTAAGTGGCAGCACGGAGACTTAATCCAGGTCTCTTAGGCTCTCTAGTCCATGTCTTTTCCACTTTTCATGGTGCTTCTAAAAAGTTTCTTCATTTTCTAGCTATTTCACACACACTATACACGCTATTTATGGTGATAACTATTACCTCTTCCATTTTAATGGAAGACTGTGATAGATCCATGAAACAGTGATATTATCCTCTTTTTATAGATGCTTGGAGACCTTGGGGAATCGGATCAAGGTATAGAACCACAGATTGCACAGCCAGAACGTAAGCTCAGTCTGCAAGCACCCAAATGTGTACCCATAACCAGTCAATTGTGCTGCCTCCTGGGGACTTTTACCTCAATGAACAGGGGAACAGAAACTTTCAAACAAAAATCATTTGGCCAAAACCTTAACTTGTTTACACAATAATCTTTTCCAAAAAAAAAATCTAAGCTTATAAAAAAAAAAAAAAAAAGGCAATTCTCAACATGAATGAAAAACTAATTGTGGTATGGAAAACAGTGCTATACACAATTATTAAAAACACGAAATTAAAGAAATCAGAGAGGTAATAAATTAGATTTTGAGGAATAGTTAAAAGGACTGAAATCAGATGTTTGAGTTTCTTTTGGTGTTCCTGATCAAACAATAGAAGGTTATTTCTCAGTTTCCAATTACTGTATTTTTCTGATTCAGAAACACTCAGATTTACTCATGACATTCCAAGAATTTCAGAACTTACCACACATTATCCCCAAGGCTGTGCTAAATACCGCCATATATCCAAAGTAAAATGATGTTTGAAATAAGCCATACATCCTGAAATAAAACCAAAAACTTATATATAGTATATCCATTTTTACTTTCAACATAAGGCCTAAATCCTAGTATTTAAAATGATAAACTTAGTTACTAAAATACAAAATGAGAAAATGTCTCCACTTACTTTGTTTTGAAAAAATAGTAGTAAAAGGAATACATGTAAACATAAATTGCAGTGGACGCAGCAGAGAGAAAACTTGTCCATTGCCTGAAGAAAAAAAGTAACTCTTTTGAATGGATGGCACTGAAAGACTTTAAAGCAAAGCATTTTATAAAAATATCCTTTACGATTCTACATATTTAAAAACAAATGCATGTATAATAGCATTTAAATATATCAACGAGAACGACTAAGAACTGGAAGGAGAGATCCTAAATTTTGCCAGATTTCCGATTATAAATGACCCTAAATAAACCATTTCCTTTTTCAAATGTCTCCTCATGTTTAAAATAGTGACCCTCATTAATACTCCCAATGTTTCTGACTGATACTATTTTTTTCTCTAAAATCATCAACATTTTTATAACTGAAAAAACTCCTACACTATTTTAAGAAAATGTGTATACAGATTTTTACTCCACTTGATACATTTCAAATGCAATCTTATTTTAAATTATACGGTCCCCAGTTCTTCCCAGAAGTCAGTACTCACCACCTGTAATCCTCTGCATTTAGTAGAAAGTATGTGCAGACGATGGTCACACAGACAGTCACAATGCACAGGATGACCAGCACCAGCATCATGAAGCCGTAGACATAATAGATCTTATACGCCCAGAAGGAGGTGAAGATGAAATACCTAAACACAACCCAACAAAGACACACTTTTCCAGTCTTTATTCATAAAACTCACCCTGTTCTTGCTAAATCTCATTTGCACGTTAGTTATCACTTAAATCTCATTATTTTTCTTTCAAGCAACTTTCAACAGTTTCCCTTCCTCCTCTTTCATTAAATCATTTACAGTTCTCTCAAAAATATTTTCTTAGATAATCTTTCAAGAACAGATTCATTAGTAGGGTAGGGTATTCATCTCTAAGTAAACTGAATAAATTAGAAACTTTAGCAGTGTACTGTGGAAAAGAAAAATGAAAATAGCTAAAAATTCATATTTTCAAAATAAATTCTCATTTATTTTTTTCTGCATACAATACTATACAAACAATGCAGTTTATAAAACACCCAATTAAATTTTTTAAAAAGGTTTGATATGGTAATAATGTATACAATTAGGAAAATAAAAATAATTAGGAAAAGAAAGCCTAAGAAAGCTCTATGCCATTTTCACAGGACTGCAAGAGAAAGGGCACTATGATTTTATACCAAAAAAGATCCTTTCCTCTAATTCCATTACACAGTTCAATTCAGTTTCTCAGTCTTGTGCGACTCTGCAACCTCATGAATTGAAGCACGGCCAGGCCTCCCTGTCCATCACCAACTCCTGGAGTTCACCCAAACTCATGTCCATCAAGTCGGTGATGCCATCCAGCCATCTCATCCTCTGTCGTCCCCTTCTCCTCCTGCCCCTCAACCCCTCCCAGCATCAGGGTCTTTTCCAATGAGTCAACTCTTCGCATGAGGTGGTCAAAGTATTGGAGTTTCAGCTTTAGCATCAGTGCTTCCAAAGAACACCCAGGACTGATCTTTAGAATGGACTGGTTGGATCTCCTTGCAGTCCAAGGGACTCTCAGGAGTCTTCTCCAGCACCACAGTTCAAAAGCATCAATTCTTTGGCGCTCAGCTTTCTTCACAGTCCAACGCTCACATCCATACATGACCACTGGAAAAACCATAGCCTTGACTAGACGGACCTGTGTTGGCAAAGTAATGTCTCTACTTTTGAATATACTATCTAGGTTGGTCATAACTTTCCTTCCAAGGAGTAAGCGTCTTTTAATTTCATGGCTGCAATCACCATCTGCAGTGATTTTGGAGCCCCAAAAAAATAAAGTCTGACACTTTTCCCATCTATTTGCCATGAAGTGATGGGACCAGATGCCATGATCTTAGTTTTCTGAATGTTGAGCTCTAAGCCAACTTTTTCACTCTCCTCTTTGACTTTCAGCAAGAGGCTCTTTAGTTCTCCACTTTCTGCCATAAGGGTGATGTTATCTGCATATCTGAAGGTTATTGATATTTCTCCCCGCAATCTTGATTCCAGCTTGTGCTTCTTCCAGTCCAGCATTTCTCATGATGTTCTCTGCATAGAAGTTATATAAGCAGGGTGACAATATACAGCCTTGATGGACTCCTTTTCCTACTTGGAACTAGTCTGTTGTTCCATGTCCAGTTCTAACTGTTGCTTCCTGACCTGCATACAGGTTTCTCAAGAGGCAGGTCAGGTGGTCTGGTATTCCCATCTCTTGAAGAATTTTCCACAGTGTATTGTGATCCACACAGTCAAAGACTTTGGCACAGTCAATAAAGCAGAAATAGATGTTTTTCTGGAACTCTCTTGCTTTTTCCATGATCCAGCGGATGTTGGCAATTTGATCTCTGGTTCCTCTGCCTTTTCTAAAACCAGCTTGAACAGCTGGAAGTTCACGGTTCACATATTGCTGAAGCCTGGCTTGGAGAATTTTGAGCATTACTTTACTAGCGTGTGAGATGAGTACAATTGCACGGTAGTTTGAGCATTCTTTGGCATTGCCTTTCTTTGGGATGGGAATAAAAACTGACCTTTTCCAGTCCTGTGGCCACTGCTGAGTTTTCCAAATTTGCTGGCATATTGAGTGCAGCACTTTCACAGCATCATCTTTCAGGATTTGAAATAGCTCAACTGGGATTCCATCACCTCCACTAGCTTTGTTCGTAGTGATGCTTTCTAAGGCCCACTTGACTTCATATTCCAGGATGTCTGGCTCTATGTGAGTGATCACACCATCGTGGTTATCTGGGTCGTGAAGATCTTTTTGTACAGTTCTTCTGTGTATTCTTGCCACCTCTTAATACCTTCTGCATCTTTTAGGTCCATACCATTTCTGTCCTTCATTGAGCCCATCTTTGCATGACATGTTCCCCTGGTATCTCTAATTTTCTTGAAGAGATTGCTAGTCTTTCCCATTCTGTTGTTTTCCTCTATTTCTTTGCCTTGATCGCTGAGGAAGGCTTTCTTATCTCTCCTTGCTATTCTTTGGAACTCTGCATTCAGATGGTTCTATCTTTCCTTTTCTCCTTTGCTTTTCGTTTCTCTTCTTTTCACAGCTATTTGTAAGGCCTCCCCAGACAGCCATTTTGCTTTTTTGCATTTCTTTTCCATGGGGATGGTCTTGATCCCTGTCTCCTGCACAATGTCACGAAGCCAACATTAAAACAAGTGTTTTTTAACCTCTTTTCTTTTTCTTGTTCCCTTCTGCTTGTTAGTTACCTTATCTATTACTCACTCTTTCAACAGATACTTACAGAAGCCCTACACATCTCAGAGAAGCAGCGAGAACAGAATTAGACAGTCTCTACCCTCAAGGAGATGAGTTCAGCGAGAAACATCAGTAGAGGGACAGTCATGACACACCGTGACAGGCACTTCACCAATGCACCTGAGAGGAGCATCTAAGCAGGGCTCTGGGCGAGGGAAGGGGGAGCCACCCTAACTCCTCTCTCTCCTTGTCTTATTACGATGAAATCTCTCGAAACATAAATACATTGTCAAAACTTACATTTCAATAAAGATTGAGCCAAAAGGTAAAATTCCTCCTAGGCAAACAATAACTGCAGGCTCCATGAACCTGGAAAATATTAAAATTAACAGTAAACTTCTAGTATGATTTCCAGATTATATTAACTCTGATAACAGGAATCAGAATACTTGGTATTTAAAAATAATTTAAAGGACAGAAATAAGCCAGTAAAGAGAAAAACTAAAATCCAAAGAGGTACAATATTGAAATGGGATTTCAAATTAGCCATAGTTAAAATTTTATAGTTAAAATTCTTTGGGGCATTAAACCCAAGATAAGAATTTCAGGAACACAAATTCTTGCTACTGGCAGAACTCAAGAAAAACTGTCTCCTCCTGATCTATCCTTTGCAGTAACTTCTAAAAATTTTAGTCCTTTACTTACAGAAAGCCATAGGAAAAGAAAATGTAAGTTCTGAAACCGCCTCCCCCATCTGAAATAATGTTTCCCAAATTGTAGCCTTGCCAGTCTCTTTGCTCATGCTTTCCTTGGTTCAGTATTTCCTTTTCCTTTGAATTATACAATTCAAGTATTATGAGTTCTGAGTTATAAAAGGAGTCAAAGAATGACTCAAAAATAAAATTCAAACCTCATTCATTCACTCAACAAATGTTTACTGATTGCAGTCAGTAATTCTGCAACCCTGAATGCCTTCCCTTGTCTCATATTTCTTTTCCTGCAAGTACTGGCTCGAGTGTTCTCCCTATAAAGCCCTTCCCAAGTCTCCCAGGCAGAGAGAGGTGGGTTCTTCCACTGCCTCCTGAGCCTAACTCCAAGGCTGCACTTACCACACTATACTATACTAATTGCTTATATTATCACTCACTAGACTGTAAACCCTGGCAGGCAGAAGCGATTCATCTAGGTATTCCCAGTGCCTGGCATAGTACACGGCACATAAAAGACAGCAAACTGCTCTTTCTGACATGAACAAACTACACAATTAAGAAGAAAATGAGTTTGAGAGCTGAAAAAAACAATTAAAGATCATTTAATCTTGTCTCCTTTCCTCCTTTTATAAAAAGTCAAGATCCACAGAGGTTAAAAACAACTTGCCTGCCAGATCTAGGATATGGATTTTGGTTCCCATATAATGACATATAGAAAATGAAGAGACACACGAGCTTTTCCTACACCTAAACGTGACCTATGGTTAGCATGGGTACAGGTTACTCCTTCCTCTCTTTCACCAGCCTACTGACCCAGAGGAACTTTTGTCATTTCTGACTAGGCTTTTCCTTTAATCTTATCCTCCTCAGTATCAGGATATCAATGGGCCTTAACAGGCTAATCTTGAATTTGAAGAAGATAAAACTGACTTTAAAACACAGACTACAGACGTTCTCATAAGCACTACTCTAAGAAACAGGAAAAAAAAAAAAAGAACATGTATAATTCCTAAGACTAGAAAAGATCACTCTCCTTTAAACTATGGGGCTATTTTATCCAGCTTCCACTTCTACAAATGTCTACATACCTCCAGGTCTTCAAAAGACTGTATAAGTACTTGAAAGTAAGTAATATTTATAATATAGCAAAATACCTATGAACAGAAGCATTTCAATATATATCCCCTATTATGATTATGTAGAGTCCACCATACAGCTGTTTTAACGAGATGGGGAATAAAAATATATGCAGTAAGATTGTTCTATTTATGTCTGTAGAATTAGTAAAATAAAGAATACAGAAAGTATAAATCAGCACTAAAACATTCAATATACCAATTCTAAAGGGCAAAACATATACACAGTGAGTTCAGATTTTATTCAAATTTGAATTACAAAAATTAGAAATATAAATATATTAGTGATATCTCATTTTATGTCCAAGGTTGAAAAAATATAAACCATCTCAAGTTAAAAATCTATCAAGAATCATTATTTCAAAGCCAATTAAATGAACTATAAACTATGTTTAAACTACTGCAGTAGAAGAATAGCTTTAGCTGTTAAACAGAAATACCTGTCATCTTTTGTCAGGATTAAATCTTAAATTATGGAAGATCCTCAAAAACACATTTTGTGCATAAAATGACAAAACGTATCTAAGAGATTCCTTTACTCTCCCAGAAGTGAAGATAAAGAATGTAGGTCCGTAAATTATGTGCTCAGTCACATTCAACTCTGTGTGGCCCTATGGATTGAAGGCCGCCAGGCTCCTCTGCCCATGGAATTTTCCAGCAAGAACACTGAAGTGGGGTGCCCTTTCCTACTCCAGGGGGTCTTCCTGACCCAGGGACTGAACTGGCCTCTCTCACATCTCTGGCGCTGGCAGGCAGATTCTCTATCACTAGAGCCACCTGGGAAGCCCCAGTTCCTCTCTCAACTGATTCAAAATACATACGGCCAAATGTGGGTCAATTCTGAATAGAAAAGGTGGCAAGGACACTGAGACTGGAAGCCAGGAGCTGGCAAACTTTTTCTGTAAAGGCTCAGATAGTATTTCATGTTCTACAGGTGATATGGTTGGTGTCTGTCCTAACTGTTTAACTCTGATGCTATGGTGGAAAAGCATCACAGACAATATGTGAACAAACAGGCGTGGCTATATTCCAACAAAATTTTACTTATAAAAACAGATTTGGTTTATAGGCTGCAGTAATACAACAGCTGCTGCATTAGGTCCTATCCGCCTCTATGAACTAGTGTATGACCAAAGCATTTGATTTCTCTGTGAATGGCACTAATATTCAAAAAGTGAAATAAAGATATCATTTATTACTACTCCTAACAATGTAAGTTGAAGGAGAAAGAAAAAGACAAATGTAAAGTTAAAACTTATAAATACATGCCAATTCTAAAAGTTATGTATACGCAATAGCCTTAAGAATTTATATATTGTGAGAAGCAATCAAAACAATTTAGCATTCTCTTTACCATTTTTTCTCCGGTATGGGACGAGGCACAGCATTGACACGACAAGGAAAGTTGGGTTGACCTGATAGATTTCGGCCAAGTATTGTACCAACAAGATTTAGAGGAAGGATAACAAAAAAACAGATGCAACAAACAGCCACCTGTAAATTAAATTAAAATGTGTGTGATTACTCAGAGAACAATAATATTAACAAAAACAAATAAAAAGGATACAAAAATTTAAATGCAATTTGATTATAAAAGAAAATGTTTAAATTCAAAATGGGTTAAAACTGTGCAGAATACATACTAATAGCAATAGGAAAATAATGTGCTTTAAAATACTAGAATTAAACTAAATACAAGTTGACCCATATTTCCTATCAACTGCAGTTCCTGATATTTCCTATTCTTTCACACTGCCCCTGCCACAGTCCTTTTTTCTCTCAGTTTCAGCTGTCATGATTTTAACATATCCTTTCTCTTTTATCACTATAACCAACTTATTTACTTGCCCGCACTTCACTGAGCTCCTAATAAGCTCAAGGACCTTTACAAGTGTTATTTTCCCACTTCCCAGGTGAAGAAAATGAGACAGAGAGACTATGTGACTTCCCTTGATCACACGGTTTAGTCTCCTTTCTATTCTACAGTGCCCTAGGATCTTACAAATAGGAGAACATCACTATTTATGCATATATATATATTACTAAGATAATATGAGCATTTCTCTGCCTATTAAGTAATCCAAAATCTAACATTACAGGGGAGACCATACAGAGATTCTAGAACCAAAGCTAAGGAAGCATTTATTTTTGTGATTTTTTTTTCTTTTTTATATAAACTTGCATTCTTACGAAGACACACTCAAGCTCCTTCCAGCCAGCATGTAAATTAAGATTAGTTCACTCAACTTCTAAAACTGAAACAGAACTGAATCACCTCTAGTATCTCTCCAATATATATTTTGGGGTTCTAATAAATAAAAAGTAAAAGTGAGAGAAAAGCTGAATGAAAATTGCGAAGAAATTAACTGAGAGAAATGAAGAGGCGTGGGGTAGAAAATCCACAGTGATGACATGAGGAGGAAAGAATCTGTCTTGAAGCAACATTACTGAAAACTCCACATCTTCATTACATCCTGATGTGTGCTTGCACGCATTTAAACAAACCAAAGAGTATCATCATCTTCCTTTCAGGCAGCGCGTAGTCGCTCAGCCGGGTCCGATTCTTTGCGACCCCAGGGACTGTAGCCCACCAAACCCCTCTGTCCATGGGGATTCTCCAGGCAAGAATACTGGAGCGGGTTGCCATGTCCTCCTTCAGAGAATCTTCCCAACCCAGGGATCAACCCCAGGTCTCCTGCATGGCAGGCAGACTCTACCATCTGAGCCACCAGGGAAGCCCAGTAAAGCTTGTATAGAAGTAGGAGAGTTAGAGTTCTGACATTCCATTTTAAAGCTCAGACTTAGAAACTCAGATCAGCGATATCTCAGTTTAGACGTGTTAATAATATGAATTTCTGCTTACATGAATAATAAGAAAAGGTGAAACAAAAAAAGGCAGATGTTTTAAAGATATTTTAAATACTAAGATATATTGTGAATTATACATATCCCATATTTGGGGGTTGAATTCTGTCTCAATTTTTGTTGTTTTTTAAATTATTATTTTGCTACCATTAAGTATATAAAATTCATAAATATTAAAACACTGTAATAGAGACCTACATATTTTCGCTTAATTTACCAGAACTCTAATTTCAAACAAGGACTGAAGAGAAGTTGTTGAGAAAACATTCATATGTGGAATGACATGGTCTAGCAAAGTAGTTTTCATCTGTTCCACCGAACCCTGAAGTCCTGCTGAAAAAAGTTTTAGTTAGGAATTCCACAAACACTTGACTTGAATATCCTTTTGAAAATAGCTTTTTTTAAAAATTATTTTTAACTGTAGAAAAAAAAATAAGGCAGGAGGAGGGTCAAGAGGGAGGGGACATACGTACACCTATGGCTGAGTAATAGATGATGTATGGCAGAAACCAATACAGTATTGTAAAGCAATTATCCATCAATTAAAAATAAATTTTAAAAATAAAGAACAACAACAACAATAAAATAAACAGACTCAAATTAGTTTTATACCAAATATTAATACCTGGATACCACAATCAGGTTAACTCATTTCACACAAACTTCAGAATAAAGTTTATTTTGCTATCGCTGTATGTATATATATTTGGACTCCTAGTAAATGTATCACTGATTAGGAAGGCCTACACTGGTCTTTTGTTCTTCCTTCCCATACCCCACTCCCACCCAATTCTGGCCTGCACATATTTGCTCATTAAAAGCTTTATAAGCAAATGCACTGCAGTACATGCATGTCATAAGCAATTAAGTGGCAGGTGAAGTGAAGGCATATCTTGCCTGTGTGCTCAAAGCATTAACAACAGTCAATAAAGGAACCTATAAACAGTCTCATCAAGACATTATCAACTGTTTATATTTGTTTAATTCCCTCTCCCCCTTTTCCTGATTTTAATACACGGTAAAAATGTGAGCAGTATGTTGGAAACTATTAGTGACTAACTGTAAAACCAATTTCCTGCTCCTTTATGTCCAAGTTCTGGATGAGTTTACTTGAAGAAATACTCAGAGACTGCAAGGCGAGCTGTTCAAGAAAAAAGAGTCACAGGAAACTAAATCATCTGTGAAGTCAGAATTTTTCTTTGTATTGATAGTCAACCAAATAAACTGGTTACTAAAAAAGAATGTTATCTTACCCCTTGATATTAGGTCTGTATTCATCACAACGTTCTTCATTAAACTTAAAATGTTAAAGTACTGAATTAGCAAAATTTATTTATACTAATAGAATCATGCTTATTATCTGCTTTCTTTCTTGGGCCTCTGCATTAAGCTTTCATTTAACTTGAAATTTAGCAACTAAGAGTTAAAAAAATTATTAGCCTAATATACTGGTGAAAACCCTGGAACTCAAACTAATATAGGGCCTTCCCTTAGAGCTTCTAGCCCTTGTTCACGGATCAATGTAAAGTGAAAACAGGGAGGAGGGAAGGAAGGACTCACTCCAGGTTGAGAGCGTCCCCTAGCGACAAGAAGAACAAGTTAGAAACAAAAACTGCGTATCACTCCTTAATATCCCAAAGATGTACCAACTGGTCAAGTGTTCTCAACCTCAGTCACAAGACAAGATTGTGAATATTATTTTATCTTTGTCTCCAAACTGGCCTTTTAAGGAAATCTGTGGTGTGAGTGAAATGGAAAGGGAAAAGGCAGCCTAAAATGTGCTATTTTGGAATGCTAAAGGATATAAATTTCACTGTCTGTCTGAGGATGACAGACAGTAATTGCTTACAGGCGGGGTGATTCTCAGGCTTCCCAGGTTGAGCCAGTGATTAAAAAACCCTCCTGCCAATGCAGGAGACGTAAGAGACTCAGGTTCAATCCCTGGGGTGGGAAGATCCCTTGGAGGAGGGCACAGCAACCCACTGCAGTATTGCCTGGAAAATCCCATGGACAGAGGAGCCTAGTGGACTACAGTTCACGGGGTTGCAGAGAGTTGGACACAACTGAATCAACTTAGCACAAGGTGATTCTCAGAAAATATATCATCTTCTCAGTCACTATGTTTAGGTATTTCCGTGACATGTGCTCAGAGCAGACAATTTTTATCACTCCTTTGCTACTTATACATTTTGTACCTTTATACGTCTATGAAAATAAGCTTCAACTTAAGCATGCTGACAATAATCAGCCTGGTAAACAGGACACCACCAACTCAGACACAAACACTTGTAAGGAGCCTATCCTACAGAGATTTTCAACACCTGAGTCCCGGCAACTTCACTACTGTAAGAGAAGAAAACACTGGGTTTGAAGTTAAGAACTTATTCTACAGGGCTGGCCAAAAAGTTTGAGCTTTTCTGTGAGCTGGTATGGAAAAAGCTGAATGAATTTTTTGGCCAATCCAATATAAAGCTAGTATTATCCTGATACCAAACCATTAAAAAAAGACATTATAAGAAAACTGCAGATCAATATTTCTCATAAACATAGATGCAAAACAACAAAAAGAAAAAATTTCAGCAAATTAAATCAAGCTATATATAAAATAGATAACATATTATAACAAACTGAGGTTTATCAATGGAATTCCAGATTGGTTTAAGATTCAAAAATCAATCAATGCAATCTACCATATTATCAGACTAAAAAACAAAAAATCATAGATCATCTCAAAAGGTGCAGAAAAAATTGTTGCAAGAGACAACCTCCCTTCACAATAAAACAAACTCAGCAAATTAGGAATAGAGGGAAACTTCATCAACCTGATGAAGGACATGTATGAAAAAACTACAGGTAACATTTCTTGATGGCATAAGGCTGAATACCTTGCCCCTAAGACTGGGAATAAGATAAAGACTCTGCTCTCACCTCTTCTGTTCAACACTGTACTGGAGGTTCTAGCCAGTGCAGTGAGGCAATAAAAGGTGTACAGATTAGAAAGGCAGAAGTAAAACTGTTTATTCTTAGACAACACAACAATATATGCAAAAAAATCTCTGGGAATCTAACAAAAAAGAAATGAGAACTAATAAGTGACTTTAACCAAGTTGTAGGATGCAAAGCCAATATGCATAAATCAACTGTTTTTCTATATACTAGCAACAAGCAACCAAAAATTTTAATTTAAGAAATATCATTTACTAATAAAAAAATATGAAATACTTAGGAGTAATTTCAATAAAAGCTGTACAAAACCAGAGCATTAAAATCTACAAAACATTACAAAGAAAAAGTAAAGATGTCTAAATAAGTCAAGAGATATACCATGTTCATTAGTCAAGACTCAATATTGTTAAGATGTGAATTCTTCCCAAGTTTATCCACAGATTTAATGGAATTCTAATCAGGTTTTTCTGTAGAATTTGACAAGCCAATTCTAAACTTCACACGGAAATGCAAAGAACCTAAAACTCCAAAACAACTTTGAAAAAGAATTGATTTCAAGACTTATTGTAAAGCTAAAATAATCAACACAGTGTGATATTGGAAAAACAAACAAACCCAAATCAATCAATGCAACAGCAAAGTAGAAAAGAAAGTCCAGAAATAGATTCACACAGATACATGGTCAATTGATTGCACTCTTCTCATAATCTTTGAGAGATTACAAAACAACATTCTAGTATCGACTAATCTTTGTCTCCATTCTTTCCTCACTGTGTTTATTTCCGATTATACCTCATGGATTTCATTTCTGAGACCCTTGAATTCTCATGACATTTTCCCAGTTATGGTAAAATATTTGGATCATGAGAGAGCATTTCCCTGAATATTTGTGAAATCTTTTTTCCTAAAACCTAGGGCACATTTCTGGTATTTCCCCTCCCAAGGTAAAACAAACCTTAAAACGACAAACATGGCTGGTGACCTGTTACCTTTCCATCAACTATTCTACCCACTGAGACAAAATCATAAAGGAGGATAAGTCACGGATCTATCAGTGCATTCTGAGGCAAATGATATTTAGATTGAAAGGTTATCAGTTTCTGTGCTACTCTGTCTCCATGAGTTTAAAACTGCAATATGGTTCTCTGTCCTTTGAAAACCTCCAATATCATTAAGAATCTAAGATTTACAACCCAGAAAAGACTTGATGCCTAAAACATTTTTTCAGAATACCCTGGCAAACCTTTCCTCATTCCCAAGAAACCCTCACCAGACCAAAAACTCTGGGTATGACACTTAAATCATTTTTGAACAAATTCCAAAGGAAAAAGGTTTTACTTTACCAGATTCAATTTAATTTGAAGTATACTCTCTCCCTGGAGAAGGAAATGGCAATCCATTCCAGTATTCTTGCCTGGAGAATTCCATGGACAGAGAAGCCTAGTAGGTTACAATCCACGGGGTCACAAAGAGTCGGACACGACTGAGAGACTTCACCTCACCTCATACTCTCTCCAACTCTCTGTAGTATCTCGGCCAGAATAAGCCAACTTTAGGAACAGGTATGGTCATCTCTGAACCATCTTTGACCCCAAATTCATTTAAATGCTCTTCTCTAGGAATCATGCCTTAAAACAAGGTGCTAGACATTAGCTTAGATTACCGCTACCACCCTCTCTATTTATGTTTCTTTTACCTTTAATAAGCTGCTAAGATTGACAAGCACTCAACAAGTTTAATCTGGCATGGATTTAATGGCTTTTACGTACAGGTATATATGGCCAGAGAATTTGGGGTCCAGAGACAAACTTTTCCCACTTTCAAAGTTATCTTGGGCTAGTCCTGGGGACAACAGAAATATTCTGACAGAACTCCAGACTCCAAGTGGACAAAATCCCTATTGTTCTGGTGCCTCTACAGGGCAACACAGAAGCTGAAGTCACTCTTACTAAGAATGAATTAAGCCCTCAATTGTGGACTCTCTGAGAAAACAGAACTAGAATGAAGATTACCCAGAGAAAGGGCTCGGCCACGAGATCAAAGGAACAGGGACAGAATAAGCCTGGGGAAGAGCATACAGGAGTATTTGAAGACTCTGATTTTAAACGAGGGTATTAAAGTAGGGGATCCAGTTTATCAGACATTTGGGACTTGGGAACTTTACAGCTAACAGATCCACCCTCAGATGCTGAGAACTAGAATCAGGTAAACACTAGAGATTGGGTTTAAAGTAGGACAGATAAACTGGCATAGGATGAAGCCCTGGGCATTGAAATTTTTTAAACTTCCAAGTGATTCTATGGATACCCAAGGTTGGGGACCATGGAGTTTATGAGAATAATATAACCATTTCCTTCATATTGTCAACAAGTCAGATAACTTAAAATACAAATTTAAGTAGTTAAAACACTTAAACACTAGGTCAAATATCTCAATTCTTACATTTCATGTTCTAAACAAATTCTGATACTCTTAAAAGGGAGAAAGAATTTTAGACCAAACATCTGATTACAACCTGAAAGCAGTATTCCTTCATTACAAGACCAGGACATTAAGACCAGGACATTGTAGGAAGATGCTAAGCACCAACAGTCAGTCTTTTATACAATAAAGATCAATTTTATAGACCATCTCTTGCTCAGCATAGAGTCTGATACTATATTTGAGTAATCAGTAATTATTAAAGTATCTAAAGGTAAATTACATTGAATGTTAATATTTAAAACCCCATTTACAGAGTAGCAAAATTCATAATTTTTGTGAAACAAAGCAACTTTGAAATAACATTTTTACAATAACAAATTAAAAACTTTATGATAAAAATTATAATGGAATCTGAATTTTAATTTTTAAAGCACCATGATAGTAATTCATTTGGCAGATCACCTCTATGCCAAGAGCCAGCACGGGCCATCCCACCCATGACAAGGTCATGTGGAAAAGAACTGTTAAGCAAGGCTTCAGGACTCGAGGGGCTCTCTAGACTGGCTCGAGCATCTACCCCAAAAACAGAATCTGTCTGTCCTACTATTTTGTGCCTTTCACCAACTCTTCTGACATTAACAGGGGCTATCCTTGACCACCTTTCTCTGGAGAAAATCAACTTAGGGCTCTAGCTAATAAGTCTCCTGGACATGAGAGGAATATTTCAAATCAAACCCCCTCTGTTAGCACTCTAGCTTGCTTGGCAGGTCTATCTAGACTCTTGCAGCTACACATATGATTGTTCACAGCCTCCCAACAGGAAGCCTAAAACATAGAGCCTTTCAAACAGTTAAAAGTTATTAGAGTAGTGCTGGTGTAGGATTTCATTATAGGGCCAATGCTTGTTGCTAAGTTCCCATATCTCTTATCCACTGTGCACCTGGGAGTGCATTAGTTAACATAGTTGGAATGTAAGAAAAACAAGTGTAGCCTTGAATTTACCCACATCAGATCTTTGAGCTAATTAGTTTTTTCTTGTAACTCACTGCACCTTTACTCTGTGAGAAATGTAACTCTGTTTGGCATTTTCTGAGGCTGACATAGATTAGAAATATAAAGAAAAAACATTTCAAGGGAAAATAAGTTTTCTGGTTGAGCAGCCTTTATCAAAAGAGGGTCATAAAATGTCCACAGGCCTCCAAGGCCAGAAGATAAGTACACAACATTGTCTATGGGAAAGGTTTGCAGAAAAAAATCTTGGTTGCGATAAAGACAAAACAGATGTAATGTTTGGGGTGACTCTGTATGACTCTGCACCTTTCATTTCCCTCTATGTACAAGTAAAGGTATAAAAGACCCTTTTGAAAATTAAAAAAAGGGGCCTCGCTTGAAGAAGCTTGGTCACGCTGTGTTTTTCTTTTTTTCTCTCCCTTACTTTCTTTTTCAGGCTGATCCCTTGGAGCATGGAGGCTCCCTGAGTTCACTTATCTGCCTGGGTTTCTAAGACCTGAAAGGGAAGACGTTCTGCGTTTTCACTCCCTCGGGAGACCAGGAGGGCACCTGTGGCCTCCGTCAACAGGGCAAACTCCTTGTCTCGAAGTTTTATTGGCTTTCTATGTAAAACAAGGAATATCAGCCTCTTTCTCTCCTCTATTTTCTTATCTACAACATTCTCTCCTTATCTCTCTCTAAATCATTCTCTTCGCCGATGCTGTCACACTTCGGATACCCTGGATCCAAGCCGGGGCAGGACCCCAGCAGCTCTAAATAAGTTACTTGACTCTCTCTATAATTTCTGATGGCCTAGAACTACTATAAAGCAAATTATTTTCTAGTTCTCAATGTTACTAATTCTTTTACCCTTTCCTAACCATTATCCGCATCCGTGGCCTGCAAAAACAAAACACAAACCAAAGCTTCCAATTTTGAAGCAATCTGCAAAATATTCCTAAATAAAAATTATTAAAGATTTAATAAAAACATGTACTCAAGGTATCTCTGGAAAACTTGGACTGTAAAACAACCAATCATCTGGACTTTTCTGAGACCATTCAATACTTTCCATATGATAAAGAAACCCAAAACAAGGTTAAAATTCAGACAGAGACACGGGTTCCAGCTGCAGTTCTGCCATTGAATAATCTATATGACGTTAAACGTTATCTTACCTCTCTGAAAACAGTAACCACCTTGCAACTTGTGTGCGTGTGTGCATGTGTGTGTACATGTCTGCACAAGTGTACACTGAGACTGAAGTCTACTCTAGGCCTAAAATTCTGTTTCTAGTAAAATGATAACAACTGGAAAAATCGAGAGACTGTGAATTACCTCTATAAAGCACCAGTATTCCTGTGCTTTCGTTTTAATATATTTTTAAAATTTACATTTCAAACTCTTTGATAACATGTAAGATATAAAATAGGATTTTAATATTTATAGCACGTAAGTTATCAATATTAATATAAATGCTTTCGTGAGGTTCTAAACCTAGTAGTTACCAAAAAAAAAAAAAAATGTTACAGACAGTCTTCACTTCACCACTGTACTCAACGATCACCTTAAAACACCCATGTTTCTTCTGTGTCATCATCCTTCCTCTGCAATATACTCACCAGTTTCCCTCATTTCTAATAAACAGTGTTCTCTTTTGTCTTACTTTAAAGTTGACCTTTCACTTCATTGGTTGACAAAATCAAGAAAAATTTTCTTTACCTAACTTTCCAGGACTGAGTAGGGACTGGCTGCAAATAGTAAAAGGCAGCTGTTATACTTAAGGTACCTCCTAGTTTAGAGGTACCCTGGAGAGACAGTAGACCTCATATTACAATGCTTATCCGTCAGTCGGTCAGTTCAGTCATGTCCAACTCTTTGCAACCCCATGGACTGCAGCACGCCAGGCCTCCCTGTCCATCACCAATATACTCTCAGTTTAAAAGTAAGATTCGAGCAACTCACCATTGTTCCAAAAGGAATGGCTCTTGAAGCATGGTAATAAATGGCTATGAAATTGATGAAGAAGGCAGTGCCACACACCATAGCGGGGATAAGGAATGCACCAATGAACATCTGCTTTATCCATCTCCTTCCTGAAAGAAAAGGGAAACTGTAACAATCGGAGAAGCTAGGTAGACAGACATGCATCAGTGTTTGAAAGGTGGCTATTTCTCTTATGAAGTTCCAGCTCTTTTCTAGCATTCTCTTTTCCTACACTTTCCATGTAGGAAATGGACATAATCAGATCTCCTCGGGACACTGTCTATCAGAAAAGAACCGTTAGGTTACTCTTGGTAAGATCTGATACTCCTAGGCTAAAGTCTGAACTCTGCCAACTTTCAAGAACAAGTGTATTAAAGTTTGGTTGGGTGTTCTTCACTTGCAATCAGACTAAAAGCGAATTTACGTTGTTTCCTGTTTTGAGTAACCTGTTCCTGCTGTGGAGACTTTTCTAGAGACCATAAACTGTACAGCTCTTAGCCTAACTAGTTTTCAGATCAAATTCAAAGCAGGCATTACCTCAGGCATCCTTACTTCCTCAGGACAGTAGACCTGCGTTCTAAGACTCATTTCCCATATCCAGAGGGAGAACAGAGAAACTGAACAGCTAAATAAAATAGTCAGGAATCTGCAATGATACTCCAGGCAATCCAAAGAATTATTTCTGTTTACAGTTAGACCACATTAAGTCTGACAGGACCAATTTTTTTTAAAAAGTCATAGTAAATCAGGATATCCTGGGGGAATTTTAAATAATCCTGTGCTCTGAGCTCCTCTAGCCTACTAACAGAAGGGCAGGATCCTCTAATGCTGACACTGCTTAGGAAGGGCTGGGAAAATCACAGTAGGAAGTCTCTATCCTGAGGAATATAATTCTAACATCTTTCAACAACCTTTCCTTCACAAACTGAAACATGCAAGTCTGCTGCTTTTATCACTTTTCTGACCCCAGCCAATTACAGGGAAAACCAAGGAGCTTAAAGACCTTAAATGCCATCACAGAAAGAAACACCAGAAGGCAGAAACCTCACATTATACATGAACACCCATCATTTTCAGGTCACAACAGTAAAGAAGCAAGGGGGTATTTCAGATGAAGCTCCCTTAGCAAAAGATTGTGACAGAAAATCTTTCTACAGGATCCTTTGATAAGTATTTAAGGGTCAACAGAAATAAACAGCTTTCATTCCTATTATCCTCCCACTGCCCAGACATATATCCATAAACCATGAAACATGCCTTTATGTTCAGCTGTAAAGCTATAGAGTCTATGAGGAAGCCTCCTGTGGAGCACTGCTAGGGAACTAGACACCTCAAAGCAAAATAATAACTTAAATACACTCTCTCCCACAGCTTCCTTAGGCCTAACTTCACAGTGGACAATGGAGATAATCTACTAATTATTCATAATTTTAGGAAATAAAATGTAAGGATTCCATAAAAAGCAGATGAGAACATGTAACAGGTTTAGTGGCGATTATGTGAAACTGGATAACAAACGACTTTATAACGGCTATACTGTGCATTTTAAACTCCATCTACCTCACAGTGAAATATTAGCATCTGTAATTAAAAACATAAACAGTAACTCAGAAATTACCTCCTTGTCTAGCATACAGACTTCCTCCAAAATAACCATTCACTGGAGACGTAGCAGCGTAGACAAATATGGCTGTACTGAGCATCGACCCCCTCCTAAAAAGGCAAAACAGCATACATGATGAACCAAGACCAATGATCTGAAGACAATATCATACAGTCTATCACATTAACATCTGTTTAATGTCAAAGACTAATATCACTGATATTACTGCTAATATCAAATTTAGCAGTAACAGAAAAAACGTATTCCTGGACTGCAGCGGACCTCAAAAGGCTGCCCAGTGAATGAATTTCTAGTTAAAATTACATGTAAATGGTAACAGACTGATCCTACTTTTTTTAAATTTGAAGTTAAATTTCATAATATTCCTAACAAATATTTCACATTTCTTTGGCAAACATACTAGAAGCTGGCACTAAAACTGTTTCACAGCCTTGTGAACCAATCACATCACATGGCAAAGAATATTCATCTGTCAAGAAAATTAATTAGAATATTTCTCTTTATAGTTTAACTGCTTAAGAGTCCTGCCTGCTGACAGAAATAAAATGGAAGTACTGTAACCTATATTACTACTATTACTTTAAATGGTATAGTACTGAGACTTCTATTTCGTTTCCCTTATACTGTTAAAATTGTTTTTAAAAATCCATAGGTCTACAAATCAACATTAACTCAGATCAATAATTTCTAACCTCTTCTTCCAGTAATGCTATCTAGGCAATTCAGATCAACTCTCCTACTGAACAAAACTGGACAAAAATATGTTAAATGCCTAATTGCAAAAAGAAATATTAAAATGATAAAATGACAGCATCATCTGCCATAATATAGAAATGTACTTAACTAAATATAAAGACCATTTCTGAAACTCACCACAACTAGGAAGGTAAAAATCTGTAGACAGAACATATAGCCTTGTTAATTTGAGTTAAAGAATACTCTTTTAAACACAGCTTACAAGAATATCACATTAATGTGTGCTCTGGAAGGAGATGCAACTTTCAAAAATTAACCATCTTCTGGATAATAATTATTACATTCCATTGTCTGTCTTGAAACATGTACCACTTTTTTGCTCAAACACGTAAGCTTAATTTCTTAAAGTAATGTGCATGTTAGAACACTTATAATACTCAATTACATAAATATATAGCTAAAAAGAAACGTGGCAGCAATATGTTTGTTTCCCATGTTTAAAAGATTGTGGGTCTCTCAAAGTTAATCAGTTTGAAAAGCCAAATTTGCTTTTTCAAGAATACAATTAAACACTGCAAATACTAACTTTTTTTCCCAGACTATCATTAAAAACCTGATCATTTTGCTTATTTCTGGGTGTGTGGATTCTGACACTGACAGAGCTCAGGCTGCTGTCATGTGACTAAGAGTCCAAAATGACTAGAGTTAAATCTGCAATTCCCAGAGAGATTTCCACTAGTGGAAGTGTGAGAATAAGCTACAGTTTTAAAAATAAGATATACCCTTGCACCATTTGTTCATAAATATCTTATGGGCATTTTCCACCCAAAATAGACCACTTTCATCTACAATGAAGAAATCTACTGAAGTAGAGAACCATCCTTGCTCATTTCTCTAAAACTGGGGGTGGGGGGAGAGAGGGTGATATCTAAGTAGCTGCTTTACCTACACTTGCCATCCCACCACTGCAGAGCATTTTACCAGACTTACTCATACCTTCTCAAACACCATGCTTTCTCCAGGGTTAATATCACACTAATTGGCACATCCACATTGATGCTGATTTTCTATCTATCTAAGTATTTTCTTCTTCCCTGATTGCCACAATCATCACTGAACAAAGTAATTTTCACAGGTTATACATTTATCTGCTTTTTATCCTCTAGAATCCTTGAGATATCTACTCCTGGAGTGAGTCTTACAAATTTTACATGCAAGTTTTTTTCATTTTCTCATCACTGTGCATTTTTATTATCTTTATCTTCATATCTAGAGCACTGAAAGTTAAGAGACAAGTTCTGGAGTCAGAGTGAAAGCGGTGAGTGTCAGTTGCTCAGTCGTGTCTATCAGCAACCCCATGGACTGTAGTCCGCCAGGCTCCTCTGTCCATAGGATTTTCTAGACAGTAATACTGGAGTGGGTTGCCATTTCCTTCTTCAGGGGATCTTCCTGACCAAGGGATTGAACCTGGGTCTCCCACATTGCAGGCAGACTTTTTACCATCTAAGCTATCAGGGAAGAGTGTTGAGGTTCAAATCTCATCTTACTAACACACCTTACTAATAGCTGTGTTATCTTACTCAAATTACTCAACCTCCCTGAGCTTCACCTTTCTCATCTGCGGGCTGAAGATAATAATAGCCTCTTCACAGGGCTGATGTGAGGATTAAATGAGCTAATGAGCATAAAGCTACTAACATGGAACCTCAGTAAGGTTAGTCACTTTGATCTCATAATAATATTCATAGGTGTAGTACTTATCATGTAAGTGATTAAGTATGTTCACTTCAAATGGTAGAAAAACCACTGATAACAATGACAGGCTTAAATAACAATGCATGCTGCTGCTGCTAAGTCGCTTCAGTCGTGTCTAACTCTGTGCGACCCCATAGACAGCAGCCCATCAGGCTCCCCCATCCCTGGGATTCTCCAGGCAAGAGCACTGGAGTGGGTTGCCATTTCTTTCTCCAACGCATGAAAGTGAAAAGTGAAAATGAAGTTGCTCAGTTGTGTCCGACTCTTAGCAACCTCATGGACTGCAGCCTGCTTGCCTGCTAATAAGCATCTAAAAGCTGAAGGTCTATAAGCAGAACAGCTTCAGCATTAAAAAATGAACTGCCAACATTGAAATATTAACATTTTAGAAAGAACAAAGCAAAAATTTTGATTCTAGGAGAGATTGCATGTGTGTGTGCTAAGTCGCTTCAGTCATGTCTGACTCTGTGCAACCCTATGGACTGCAGCCTGCAGGCTCCTCTGTCCACGGGATTCTCTAGGCAAGAGTACTGGAGTGGGTTGTCACTTCCTCCTCCAGGAGATCTTCCCAACCCAGGGATCAAACCTGTGTCTCTATGTCTACCTACACTGGCAGGCAGGTTCTTTACCACTAGCACCATCTGGGAAACCCCTAGCAGAGGTTACCCACTACTAAATTCTAACACTGTGACTATATAGTCAGCATCAATTCCATAGTGATGAATTTAATCCAGTATTTAATGTGAAGGATGATGCAGTCTCATGTAGGAAGGGGCTTCACAGATGGTACTAGTGATAAAGAATCTGCCTACCAGTGCAGCTTTCCTTGACTTTGAGATTTAGTTTACTTGAAATATATTATATCTTAAAATTAGAACTACCTACAAAACACTGAAGTTTAGGTTTTGGCCAATTATTTTAAGGTTTATGTGGTAACTAAAGTACAAAGGTTATATTAAAGAAATATAACAAACTACAGAGAAATACCTTTGTCAATTAATACATCATTCATTTCAGTTCAATAAGCACTGACTGAGAAACTTGAATACACAAAGTTCTTCAGGTACTCAAAGAATGCAAAGACAAGACCCACTCTCTACTCTCAAATAACTTACTGTCCAGTGCAAGAAACAATAATTTATAGTTAAACATTTAATATGTAACTAACGAGCCATGCTTTCAGCAACAATTTGTCACTTGTCCACCAAATGCCAGGCATATATAAGCAAGTACCATCAGGAACTGAAATAGAGGTATGAAATGTAACAGGAGACAAGTGTCATTCTGACTGAGGACTTCATAGGGCGGCATCTACACCCCAGGCTCAGAGTGTTTTTGCTTTGTTGAGGTCATGGCTCTCTGAGCACAAGGTTATAGGACTACTCAATAAAGACTTAAGATCTCCATGAATGTACAACTTTTTCTTAGGATCCAAAGGCCTCACATTAAAAATATCTTGCAACTGGTTTTGTCTTCAAAGGAACAGTGTACCAGAAACCATGTAAAGACAGAATAAAGGAAAAACCATGCAATTATTTTTCTAACCTCATGTGCCTTTCCACCACTCTTTTTAGTGTTAGTGTTATTTATAATGCTTTCTTCTATTCTGTAGAGCTCCAAGTTTCGGAGGCAAATATGAAGTACTAACTCAGTAAATGGGTAATCCTTGTATGCTTCTTAGGAAGACCTAATTGGACCTTCAGCTTTCATAAAAGTGTCTACTCACTTTGTCAAAGAACTCTTGATTTGTAATTCTGCTCATACCTCTAATGAAAAATAATCTTTATAAACAAGCAAAGTGTTCAGTAAGGTTAGTAATTTTAGAAGATAGCAGGAAAGTATACTTATTATAGCTGCAGAATACTGTTCATTATTTGTTTGCAATAATGGCACTTATGCTTTTAAAATTCTAAGATAATTAGAATCAGCAGATATTTAATATGATTGACTTAAAGGTTCAATTATTAAAACTATTAAAGAACAATGAAAAAGTAATAAAGTTATAAACATATGAACTTACTCTGTATACAAATCTTCTATCATTGCAACAATAATAACAATGAGAGATACAGCAAATATCTGACATCCAGAACCAATGAGAGAGGAAAATATCAGTGGGTGACTTGATGGTCTAAATACATCTCCGTGCACCTGCTTCCATCCATATTCATCTCCAAGGTCTCTATCCTATATATATATATAAGTGTTGAGAGAAAAGAAAATAATCCAGAATGAAATTAAAATACATAAAATAGCTTAAAAAATTACAACTACAGTTGTAAGTTCCCTCCCTACAAATTTAGAGCTATTAAAAGTTTCAAAATATCAAAAAAGACATTTCAAATTTAAATAATTTCTGCCTTAATAACTTACTATGTTATAAAGTGTGATATTACTGAAACTCAGAAAGGTGGCTCCTGGTTGTACTCAGAAAATCTCAAAGAATGGAAAAAGAAAAGGTCTAGGAGCAAAAAGAAATGGTAACACAGGGAGAAAAGCCCAGCGGCTCTCTGAACATTACCTCCAGATGCTATTCTTGACATTACATCATGACTATGGCTCATGTATGACCAGGGCCCAGGTGGAGAACAAAAGAGAAGATTAAAACCAGTACTAGATGCCCTAGCAATGCAGAAGTGCCTCTTATAGCCTGGAGCCTAAGAAAATACACGGAGAATATATCAAATAGTTAAATAACTATCAGTCAGTTCATTCGCTCAGTCACATCCTACTCCTTGAGACCCCCTGGATGGCAGCACGCCAGGCCTCCCTGTCCATCCCCAACTCCCAGAGCTTGCTCAAACTCATCTCCATTGAGTCAGTGATGCCATCCAACCATCTCATCCTGTCGTCCCCTTCTCCTTCTGCCTTCAATCTTTCCCAGCATCAGGGTCTTTTCCAATGAGTCAGTTTTTCGCATCAGGTGGCCAAATTACTGAAGTTTCAGCTTCAGCATCAGTCCTTCCAGTGAATATTCAGGACTGATTTCCTTTAGGATGGACTGGTTGGATCTCCTTGCAGTCCAAGGAACTCTCAAGAGTCTTCTCCAATACCACAGTTAAAAGCATCAATTCTTTGGCACTCAGCTTTCTTTATGGTCCAACTCTCATATCCACACATGACTACTAGAAAAACCAGGGCTTTGACTAGACAGACTTTTGTTGGCAGAGTAATGTCTCTCCTTTTTAATATGTTGTCTATAGTGCTTTTTTAAACAAAACATTAAATTATGCCTTTTCAACCTGAGTAAGCAAATATCTAAAACAGAGTTTCTTAAGAAATATCAATCAGACCCTCAAGATACTCTCTGGGTTTCTTTCAGTGGCGGCAGGGGAGGAGGAGTCTGGGTCAGCTATATTTGAGAGGCAGCAAATATTTCACGTTTTCATACTGTTCATGGGGTTCTCAGGCAAGAATACTGCAGTGGTTTGCCATTCCCTTCTTCAGTGGACCGTGTTTTGTCAGCAACTGAACTGAACTGAAATAGTTCATCTATCCTCTGATATTTCACAAGACACATATGCAGATTAAAGTTTTTATTTAACTGTTTTCCAAGCTTATTTAATGATGGAGCATATCTACACAGAATATTCATTAACAACTGAATGACTTTGCTGTACATTTGATACTAACACAACATTGTAAATTAACTATACTTCAGTTTTAAAAAGGGGGAAAAAAAAGATTAGCCATTAACATTCCCTGATGATCAGGACTCTGTGCTTTCACTGTCAAGGGCAGGGGTTCAACTCCTTGTCGAGGAACTAAGATCCCACAAGTTGTGCAGTGTGGTCAAAAAAAATTAACAAACAAACCAAAAAAACCATACTTTTGCTCATTTACAACACTGTTCTATAATTTAGTAAAAATAATTTCAAAAGCAAACCTCTGAACCATCTGAACTAAATGTAAATCAGACGAGATTGGGCGCGTTCAGGGTGGGATTCATGTTAATGTATGGCAAAACCAATAGAGAATTGTAAAGTAAAACAAAAAAAAATTTAAAAAAAATGTAAATCAATCTTTCCACTAACTCTTAATTTTATGCAATATTTAGCAGCATTAGAAAGATACCAATACAAGTCGACAACCTCCTAGCTGCAATTCTGAAATCAAAAGCTCTGAAAAGTGAGTCTGTTTCACAAGCTTGACATATCCTTCTCTGTTGGCAAATCTCAAGACTGATCTAAAAAGAGATTACTTACACTGTTTATTTTATTCATCCCACTTAGGGTGAATATTCATATGTTTTGCTGAAAACACATTAATGTATTTGATTATAGGACATTTAATCAGGGCACTTAAAAACATTAAAATATTTGATTGGAGTTTATATCTTTCTAAAGCCTGAAAATTCTGAATTCTAAAGATCAGCTGATCTCAGGATTATAAACCCAGTTCCAACATTCAAAAACACTTGAGTTCAATTGTTTTGTAAATACAATGTATTAATAAAATGTTTGCTTACCATGTCATCCATTTCTTCTTCTTTACTATACCGGGCATAATCTTTTCTTAAAGTTCTCATTAAAATCATTGAAACTAAGCCCACTAAGAAGATAACCATCATGAAGGAGTTGAAAATTGAAAACCAGTGAATCTAGAATAACAGAAAATAAAGTATTACTTACATGAAATACCAGTTACAAAATTCATAGGTTTCATGATGACAATAGAATGTTTATGCAAAAGAAAAAAAAAAAAACACAAAAAAATCTTCTAAAACTTTTACATGAAAATCCAAAATTAAAATACACTAGAGAAGAGTAATCAAAGAGATTGGCTTTCTTTCCAGTAAGCTTCAGATGCATTAAAAGTATGATACTGTATATATAGATTATCACAATCAAAGTGTACAAATAAAGTACAATTTGGCCACACTGAGTATGCTATTCAGTATTACAGAGAAAGAACATGGGTTTTGGAATCAAAACACAGTTCAAACACAGGCCCTGACCCCGTTTTCCTTCATCAAAAATGAAGGAAATGATACTATATCATAAGTGATTTGTACATTTTAATATATATGTAAGCTACATGTCACCATTGTCTGGCACAGGTCAGTGAATACTCAATAAATATTAGTTCCCTTCCCTCTAACTGAGCAACAACCTGAAAACCTTATCAAAATGATAAGACTAAACCATCATAGTTGGGTGCCGTGGACTTAAGCCACCTTCCTATCCACAGAACAGAGAACTCTGAGGTATTCCATAGTTTCTCACTGTCCCCGAGGCTCTTGACTTTGATTCCACCCATACATTTGTAAAAAAAATTATGTTCAGATGCAGCACATATGACTTCAACTATGTCTGTGGCACTGTCCAAGAAGTTCTTTACATTTTAATTCCCCAAAATTCTTCCTTATGGATAGTTTCAAAACTTCTCTTCTCTCTCATTTCATTTTTTCCCCCTTCCTCTCCATTCCCAAGCCATCACCTCTCACCTGACAGCTCTAATGGCCTCCTAGGTGATGACCCTTATGTTTGGCCTTTCCCCTTCCTCTCAGTCTATCCTGTAACAGCTAATCCAGTACATCTTTCTGAAACATCATGTTCATATATCACTTCTCTAAAACGTACAGTGACATTCCCTATTTTTTCACATATCAAAGAGAAAGTGTTAGTCACTCAGTTGTGTCCAACTCTGTGACCCCATGGATGGTAGCCCACTAGGCTCCTCCATCCATGGGATTTTCCATCCAAGAATACTGGAGTGGGTTACCATTTCCTTCTCCAGGGTATCTTCCTGACTTCAGGGATCGAACCCAAGTCTCCTGCATTGCAGGCAGACTCTTTACCTTCTGAGCCACCAAGGGAGCTTGCATATCAAACCTAACCTATTCACATATAAAGTTTATCACAAAAGTATCTCTTAAGATTTATAAATGCACTGTATAATAATAGGTTTTTACAAAGATTTGTTTTTGCTACTCTGGAAATTAATGACCCAGAAAAGGACAAGAGAGAAAAAAATTATATCTACATATATATGTGTATATATATACATACACACCCACACACATAACTCATAGCTTTTTTCAATTTATCAAATTTTTGAAAAGAAGTTTTATATAGTTACTATTTGGTAGTAAGAAAGATATGCCCCCAAATGTTAAAATTTCTAACAAAGCTCTCTATTTTCTAAATCAAAGATGCAAACTTTAATACCTATTATAATGTACTACTAATAACCTGACATTTTATAATATTCCTTTATCCCCCAAATTATAAAATGTTGCATGATTCTGAAGTTATTAACCAAGGAAAATATTTCTTTAAAACAATAAAGAAACGAGATGTCACACAGCAGTGACTGACCCTATGGACTGCTGCCTCCAGCACCCTCTAGTGTTGCTACCCTAAGAGTAGCACCCCAGGTTTACCACAAACATCAGAACAGTGGAGATTAACAGAACCACCAGTGCTGCTGCTTCTTGAGCACCTGCTATCGAAGGTTTTATACCAGAGGTTTTATAAACACAGTCAAATGGAGTTTCACAACAACTCTGCAAGGTAGTATAACCCTTGCTTCAATGTTGAAACAAAGCTAAAGAACTGAGTCCTCTCACCAAGGTTACAGTAAATGACAGAGACTGGGTTTACATGCAGTTGGAGCTCCTAAGTCTGTGCTTGTAAGTCACTGTATAACAAACAATCCCAATGCTTCCCAGTAGATCCCATCCGCTCCTACCTACTCAAGGAAAAAGGTTCATTAATTCTTCCCCATCTTCTGCATCATCAGTTTTGTATTCTTTATGGAACCCCATCAACATACAAACATGTTTTCCTTACATTTCAAAAAACAAAACAAAAAACACCCCAACTCCCTCCTGGTCCCATCTTTCCTGCTGACTACTGCACCATTTCTTCACTCCCATTAATAGCCAGACTTGTTGCCTCCAATTACTCTCCCCTCATTCTCTCTTATACCAGCTCTGTTGAGACTGTGCCCCACTACTATACCAAAATTGTTCTCTGTCAAGTTCACTGACGACTCCAGATGAATCCACAGTTACTGTCAGTACTCATCTTACTAGCCCATCAGCAACAATTCAGAACTAACCTTTCTATCAGAAAATGACAGACTTCCTTCTCCTGGCTTTCAGGATGTCACACAATTCTTTTTAACACCATACAAGAATCTCTTCAGAGCGCTGAGCTGGTTTTCCGCTTTTCTCTCTAAATTTACACTACTGCCCCCAGGGCTCAGTCCTTAGTGTTCTTCTATTCCTATACACTCTTTCTTGGCAACTGCATTCGGTCTCACAGCTTTAAATACTACTTACATGCCAACAACCACAGGACTTCTATCTCTAGCCCTGGCCTCTCTTCTGAACTCCATTTGACAGATCCAACTAGCTGGTCATTATCTCCATCTGGATGTCTTGAAGACACTTCAAAACTACCATGTCTCAAACTGTACTCTGATCTTCCGCTCCAACTCTCCAAACACAGTTTTTTGCCCCATAGACAGCAGCTCCACTTTAACAGGTGCTCAGGCCCCTCTGAGCTCACATCTGAACTCAGCATTATAGTTAAACCTTTGAGATTCACACCCCTCACACTGTGCCCTATAGATGGCAATTGCTTACTGTGTGACTGATTGAAGCACATACTGAATGTCCTAAAGTACACAATTTACCTACCCTGTGTTGAAAAAAGGATGGATCAAGATATTTGTCAAATCGATCTTCAAATTTTACATCTGATTTTTTCCATTTTACCTGAAAAAAAAAAAATTTGAATATCAAGGACAGTAAACAATACTCTGAGCAAAATTTGAAGATTTACACTCTAAGAATAAGAAATTTGAGAAATGGTAGAAAGTTACTACCAATCTAAGAAGCTGAAATATATGATTAAAAAAACTACTTAACTTCCCTTTCTGTGTATTAACAAAACTTATGACTTTACTTAGAGTGATCATTTCAGTTTTCAAGGATTATTAACTGTTAAATTCTCTGACCTCATAAATGTGGTAATAATTAAATAGACAAAATAAGAATCTGAACATCTTTGTCTTTAGATTGCATTAGTTTTATTACAAAGATTGTGTTTCTTCATAAATACAGCTATGTAAATATTACTTGTACTAGGTACATATGCACAAAGCTTGAAAAACTTTCAAAACTATCTCATAGCAATGGACTCATTCTAGTTACCAGGAAAAGAAACTTGCAAAGAGAGAGGCTACCTACATCAGATTTCTCTTCTTTCCATTACTTTTAATCCTAATAGAACAGAATTAACTTGACAGCTACAAAGGGCTCTTACTCTGCAAGAGCATCTTATTCCATCTGATAAAGCAAAATACAGTAAACTACTCATCCAGAAATTTTCAACATAGCATCATCTCTTAATCTGCAACAGTAAAAAGGAAAGATAAGGAGTACTGCTAAAAAGTAACCATGAGAATACATGGCTGGGTTAGCTAACTGCTCAGTTATAATGGTAAACTTTGCTGAAGCAATTGGTAGGTCTTGCCATTGCGTAACAAGTATCTATTACTACAGACTTAAAGTAAATCTCCTTGTTTTCAGGAGGCTTACTTACAGACATTGGGGAAATACAGTCTAATAAGATTTTTACTATATAAATTAAGTACTGAGCAGTATTTCTGTTGCATCCCATTTCAAGCTACATTTTCATTGACTGAAGTTGTAAAACTTAATTTTTGATGTTAAGTCACGAATACTTCTTCCTATATACAATTATTTTCATACTTACTGAATATGACATCTGGATTTTAGTATTGGGAACCAGTTTCACCTTTCCTTCACTAGTAAGATTAACATCAACAATTCGATTTCCATTAAAACCTATTTCAAGTTTTTTATAGGTCCAAAGATAATAATCTTCTCCATTTTCATCTGCTTCACCAACTATACCTACAAAAGAAATAACACTTCATACAAGGTATGTAACATCACTTATAATATTTAAAACACATTAGAAACTAAAGCTCAGTAAAAGGCATTTTTATAAAAAACAGCAACATTACCATTATTCCTTACAGTTAGAACAAGGAAGAGCTGCAGGCTGGACTTCTCTTTGTTAACTACTTGGCAAACCCAAACCATTTTCACTTCATGCTAAAAAAGTGATGAACAGCTCAGCATAGTCTATCATTAATTTGATCTTCAAAGTTCATATTTTGATCCTCAAAGTATACCTTCACTGTAATAATTATGACCATATACTTTATATTTCCTGATATCTCAAAACTTCAAGGAAGCACTACATTACCATTTGGCAAGGTTCTCAGTTTAGTGGCCAAACTAGAATTAAAGCCAAGGTTTCCAGAGCTCTAGTCTCGTATTTCCTCTAATGACCTATGACCAATCCATTCCTAATAGCTGCACATGCGTACATTAAGTATTAACCGTTCAGTCATGTCCAGCTCGTTGTGACTCCATGGGCTGGAGCCCACGAGGCTCCTCTGTGCACGGAATTCTCCACGCAAGAACACGAGAGTAGGCTGCCATTCTCTTTCCAGGGGGTCTTCCCGATCCAAGGATCAAACCCGGGTCTCCTGCGCTGCAGGTTGACTCTTTACCACCTGAACCACCAGGGAATGCCTCCTCTTTACACCTCAAGTCTTAGAATTACCCCTAGGATTTTGTCAACAAAATGACAGAAGTGTTGAAGACAAATGGTAATGAGGCAATAGTTAAAATGACCATTTTGATCACAATTTGGGATACTGAAGGAGAAGACCCAAACAAGGAAGCAGGTAGTAGCTGAGGACCATCTCTTGCACCCTCATACTGTCAGTTAGCTATCCAATATTCCCTACACCCAAGCCTATAAATTCATTGGAAAATCTTAGGTTCTAGAAGTTACTCCTTGGGTCTTCCCTCTATGGTCAATGCAACTCATGAAAGCTTTGGGGGTGGGGGGGAATCATTTTTTTTATTAAGAATCATTTGCTTATTAACCAAAGCTGTTCTAATTGGTACAAGTTCAAGGAATACAGATGCATTTTGTTTCAGGTTGTAGAGGGATAATAAAATCCTCCTAATAATTAATTTCATGGAATTTTATTTACCCATCTACTCTGAAAACTCTGAGGGTGGAGACATAATTACACTAAATAGGAAAGCATTCTCTGGGGGACTTTTAAAAGACCTAAGACCTTTATCCCAAGAAAAGCCAGGTAAAGATTTGTTTCTGACAAGGTTTTCCACGGTTCAGACATTCTAGGACATTCAAAAGTATCTGCCCTAAATATGGCAGAAACCCAGAGCTAAAAAAGATTTATGTTAAGACAGGAAAACACAGCTGCCATGTTGCTATGGAGGCCCAAGAAATGACTGGAAAAGCTTAAGGTTCCAGGCAGGAAACCCATAAGCAATGAAAAGAGCAGGAGAGGGACTTGCTCTCTCACCAAAAAGAGGAAACCCAGATTAAAGGATTCTCCTAAACTACAGGCTCAGAAATCTTCAGCGAGTATTCAGCAGATCTTCCTGCTACCCTCAGAGCTGATCAGAGAAATGTCTGTTATACTAATTATAGTCATTTACATGGAATGCTTCCTATTTATACCTAATTAACATGCAACACAGTAATGATGCTGCATGCAATTATATCTTGAGAGTAACTTTCTTATAATTCCATCTTAGTCATAGTGTTAGTCGCTCAGTCATGTCCAACTCTGCAACCCCATGGACTGTGGCCCGCCAGGCTCCTCTCTCCATGGGATTCTCCAGGCAAGAATACTGGAGTGGATTACCATTCCCTTCTCTAGAGAATCTTCCCAACCCAAGGATAGGACCTGGGTCTCCTGCATTGCAGGCAGATTCTTTACCGTTGGAGCTACAAGGAAGATCCTTAATTCCATCTTAGTACCATATTAAACTCTGAGTTGATATGTTCAGTCTTGCAATTTGCTTCTCATGAATACAGCAGGCTGCTAATAATTTTAAGAATTAGAATATTAACTATATGTACTAATTATATATAAGAACAAATGTCCAAAGATCAAAAAACAAACAACAACAAATGCCACTAAGAGAAAAATGTGATCAAACATGCTGGCTATGATAGATGGCTGTACTTTTGCACATTAAGTAATTTACTCAAGTTCAGCACAAACAATGTCTGGATTATGCACAAACCGGTATTACTATTCCACTGCTCCTCTCTATCAACAGAGATGAACCAGGACATACAATATAAAAAAATAAAACATAAAAAAGTTAAAAAAATTTTTAAACATAATAGACTTTTGGAAAATAACATAAAACTAGCAAAACAAGTCATTCAGGAGACTCTTGTACCTAAAAATCAGACCACCACAATTCTGCATAAGATAAAACCAGAATATAATTTTAAAATCCTATTCAGTCCCCTTAATTGTATTTGATAAATCAAAGTAAGATATGAGAAAAATGGGGGCAAGAGGAATATTTCAGACTGTTCAAAGCACCTTTTAATTTCTTGAATCTAAAAAATTATACTGTATGAAAGTTATATTTTCAGGAATTTTCATGTAAAGTTTGACACAATGTCAAAAATCTTTCAAGTAACAGGAAACCATATAAAATTTGTATTAAAATAATTCTGTGGAAAATAGTGAAAACACATTTATTGATTCAGTGTACAATCACCTGAATAGTCATTACAGAAATCTTGCTTATTATGCAAATATCCCCCAAACTTTAAATGTAACATACAGTACTTACCCCATATTGGTAAGTCATCTATGTACATCTGGTACCAGTAGTGATTTTTGATAGCATACACAAATGCATCTCTCTTTTCTTTATCTAAGTCAATTTCACAGTAAGTGCCTGGCATCACATCATCTACATAAAATAAAAACTGCAAATCAGCACTCTCACTTGCAGAAGAGTTACAGGAATATTAGCACACACAAAAACAACATTTATAGAAGTTGAAATTTCTACTCCTAACAGTTGAACCTGGGTGATATATATATAGGAATTCAGTATACAATTTTTCCTCTTCTGTGTATGTTTAAGATTTTCACAATAAAAGAATTTTAATCAACTTTATTTTCAAAGATATCTTATTAGTGAAGAATGGGTCTCTTATAGAAAGAAAATTATATAGAACATCTACAGAAAAACTTTCAAATGAATAAACTGATTTAAAACAGAAATGAAAAGCTTAAAACACATAGGAAAGCTTCATTTTATTAAAAAAAACTCAAGAATATAATCCTAAGTAAAGCCAACAATTTCTACCTATACAATCTCTGAGATTAGTATTCATCTGAACATTCTTGGAAATCAAGTCACCGGAGGCCACAGATTCTATGAGAAATGCCAGTGACTTTTCATAATTCGGAAGATTAAAAGGCAAACCTCTATCCAGCAGGTGTCACTGTATATAAATTACTGGGAAGTTCCCTCGAGATGAGCCATCTCCATTCTTGACTGCTTTTAAAAATACTCCTATCTGAAAATACCGTTCAGATGGTCTCTAACTTATAAACCTTTCAAAAATGTGTTTAGGATCATTAGTTTCTACACAAAACAAAACAAAATCTGAAAACACTCTATATGACCAACCAAAGGATTGAACTGTTTTTTTTTTTTTATGCTACTTAAACAATGAGGGGAAAAAAGAGAGAAATCAACCTTAACAATGACAAAAAAGAAAGCATAGATGTTTGTTTTTAAGTTCCCCTGTACTATAATACTGGTTATTTAGAACATGAAAAACAACTTCCTCCAAGAAACAATGTTAAGTTTCTCAAAATTGTCAATGCTGATTAAAACAACTTAAACATAAAATGCAGCCAAACCATAATTAACAGCCATCTATAATGTTATTTAGACCAGAAGTAACAGTCTGAGGTGTAACTCCAGATATCACCACCATGTCTCCCCAGTCCTCAACAGAGAGAACAGCTTCCCCTCATTACTGCTCAGCCCAGAGTGGATACCCTAAAACTATAAAACCAAAGATAGCAAGAAACACTGAAGTCCCATGAAACAAGGACAGGGTAATACTCTCACTCTCAAAGTGGGAGAAGAAACTTGCTTTGTATCCAAAACCAGGCAAGTTTGGCTTGGAGAACAAAATGAAGCAGTGCAAAGGCTAACTCAATTCTGCCAAGAGAATACACTGGTCATAGCAAATACCCTTTTTCAACAACACAAGAGACAACTTTACATATGGACATCAACAAATGTTAATACCAAAATCAAACTGATTACATTCTTTGTAGCCAAAGATAAAGCAGCTGTATACAGACAGCAAAAACAAGACCTGGAGCTGACTGTGGCTCAGATCATCAGCTTCTCATAGCAAAATTCAAGCTTAAACTAAAGAAAGCAGGGACAACCACCAGGCTAGCCAGATACGACTTAAATTAAATTCCCTGTGAACATGCAATAAAGGTAACAAATAGATTTAAGGGATTAGAACTTGTAAATAGTGTGCCTGAAGAACTATGGAAGAAGGTCCATAATATTGTGCAGGAAGCAATGAACAAAACCATTCCAAAGAAAAAGAAAAGCAAGAAGGCAAAGTGGTTATCTGAGGAGGCCTTACAAATAGCTAAAAAACAGAAAAGAAATGAAAAGCAAGAAGAAAGAGAAAGGTATATCGAACTAAACGCAGATTTCCAAAGAACTGCATGGAGACACAAAAAGGCCTTCTTCAATGAACAGTGTATAAAACTAGAAGAAAACAACAGAAGGGGAAAGACTAGAGATCTCTTCAGAAAATTGGAGATATCAAGGAAACATTTTGTCCAAAGAAGGGTACAATAAACGGCAGGAACGGTAGAGACCTAGTAGACGCTGAAGAGATCAAGAAAGATGGAAATAATTCACAGAACTGTACAAAAAGGATCCAAATGAACCGGATTGCTACAATTGTGTGGTCAGTCATCCAGAGCCAGAAATTCTGGAGAGCAAAGTCGAGTGGGCCTTAGGAATAAACCTTAGATAAGAATAATAAATATTAATAATAATAAGTTAATAAGCTAGTGGATGTGACAAATTCCAGTAGAACTATTCAAAACCCTAAAGGATGATGCCATCAAGGTGTTGCATTTAATATGTCAGCAAATCTGGAAGACCCAACAGTGGCCATGGGACTGGAAAAGGTCATTCCTCATCCCAATTCCCAAGAAGGGTAGTACTAAAGAATGTGCTAACCATCAGACAGTTGCACTCATCTCCCACACCAGTAAGGGGAGTTGCTCAGTCGTGTCCAACTCTTTGGGACCCCATGGACTCTGGCCCACCAGGCTCCTCTGTCAATGGAATTCTCCAGGCAAGAACACCGGAGTGGGCTGCCATTCCCTTCTCCAGGGGATCTTCCCAACCCAGGGACTAAACCCGGGTCTTCCACATCACAGGCAGATTCTTTACTGTCTGAGCCACCAGGGAAGCCGTTCATGCTAGTAAGGTCATGCTTAAAATCTTGCATGCTAGGCTAAAGCATTATGCAAACCAAGAACTTCCAGATGTCCAAGCTGGGTTTAGAAAAGGAAGAGGAACCAGAGATCAAACTGCCAACATTCGCCGGATTATAGAGAAAGCTGGGTAATTCCAGAAAAGCATCTACCTCTGTTTCATCGACTATGCCAAAGCCTTTGACTGTGTGGATCACAATAAACTGTGGAAAGCTCTTAAAGAGATGGGAATACTAGATCTTCTTACCTGTCTCCTAAGAAACCTGTATGTGAGTCAAGAAGCAACAGTTAGACCCCGAACAACCGACTGGTTCAGGGTTGAGAAAGGAGTAGACAGGGCTGTCTGCCATCTCCCTGTTTGTTTAATCTATATGCTGAGCACATCATGAGAAATGCCAGGCTGGATGAGCTACAGGCTGGAATCAAGAGAGGTGGGAGAACAACCCTCAGTAACTTCAGATATGCGGATGATACCACTCTAATGGCAGACAGCGAAGAAGAACTAAAGAACCTCTTGATGAGGGTGAAGGAGGAGAGTGAAAGAACTGGCTTAAGACTGAATACTGAAAAAACTAAGATCATGGCATCCAGCCCCATTATTTCATGGCAAATAGAAGGGGAAAAGGTGGAAGCAGAGATTTCCTCTGCTTAGGCTCTAAAGTCACTGCGGATGGTGACAGCAGCCATGAAATCAGAGTATACTTGCTTCTTGGCAGGAAAGCTATGATAAACCTAGAGAGTGTGTTAAAAAGCTAAGACATTACTCTGCCAGCAAAGGTCTGTATAGTCAAGGCTATGGTCTTCCCAGTGGTCATGTAGGGTTGTGAGAGTTGGACCATAAAGAAGGTGGAGCACCGAGAATTGATGCCTTTGAACTGTGGTGCTGAAGAAGACTCTTCAGAGTCCCTTGGACAGCAAGGAGATCCAACCAGTCAATCTTAAGGGAAACCAACCCTGAATACTCATTGGAAGGACTGATGCTGAAACTGAAGCTCCAGTATTTTGGTTACCTGATGTGAACAGCTGACTCACTGGAAAAGGCCTTGATGCTGGGAAAGACTGAGGGCAAAAGGAGAAGAGGGCGTCAGAGGATGAGATGACTGAACGGCATCACTGAAGCAATAGACATGACCTTGGGCAAACTTTGGAGGACGGTGGGGGACAGGGAGGCCTGGTGTGCTCCAGTTCATGGGATCGTAAAGAGTCAGACATGACTGGGCAACTGAACAAGAACAACAATCCACCAACAATGGCCCCTATACATGTTTTCTTTCCACCCAGGCCCTTTCAAGGCAGCAAGAAATTTAGAGTTTTCATAATGGCAGAAACTGAGACTGAGCACAGGAGAAGGAAGGGAGAATTAAAAGAGAGATTACTACAAAAGGAGCTAAGAGAACTACCAGCAAGAGGGCTCCAAATGGGATTTCCACAGATTGTGTTAAGGCACCAAGGGCAGCAGGCAACTGGAGCTACAGAGGGGAGAGCAAGAACCACAGGAAGGTCCAGGTTGAGTGGCAACAAATGGCCCCAGTGGCCGTGGGGGAACTCACAGCTACCTCTGCAAGGCTATCAAATTCCATGTGTTAAATCAGACATTCACTGATAACTGTCATTAACAATGCAGTAGTTTCTCCAATGAAGTTATGAGGTATACAATATGACATTTACCCATACAAAGCTTTGAAAAGATTCCTCACAGTCTGAACTTTAGCTTAACCCTATCTTTCCCAACTATCTATCATCCTCTCTCCCTATACTCTAGCCAAAGTCAACCACCTGTAGTTCCCACACACCTTGTGCTCCCGGGGCCTCTGGATTGGTTTGTACAGTAAACCCCACCTCACGTGTCTATCCTAAAATCTTTCCCATTCCTTAACCCTGTCCCCCGCAGAGTAATCTCTGATTCTCCAACCCTTTCACTATTCCAACCACATAGCCTGCCCCTTCACTGAAGCCCCATGGCTTTCTTTCCATACTTCCTACAGCACCTAGGCCTGCACCACCTAGAATCTCACACCAGAACCTCAGCTCCTCAAAAAGACCATCAGGTCTTGAGAGCGATGTCTATAACTGATCATAACCTTTTTCAGCTCTAGCTCTGCCTGTTTCAGTATCCTGCACAGAGCAAGCACTGAACAAATAAACAAAACATTTTAACAGATTTTAAGAGCATGATTTTCCATTTATTTGACAAAGGAAATTACTAAGTGTGCACACATACATGCATCTGCCTGTGAATGGGGGCGGGGGAGGGGATGTGGATGTGTGTGGGTGTAAGGAAAGAATACCAATACAAACAAACGAAATTTTTCAGCTGAGTATCTCAGAAGGATTGATAAAGAAGTCTTAAAGAGTATCTTTCAGTGATATAAAGTCTAGAAAACAAATACTGAGAAAAGAGAAAAAAAACATCATTATGGCAGGCTGTAATAAGGACCTAGGTTTGTCATATTCGAAAGAAATTCCTCTTGCAGGCATGTAAGCAAATACAAACATCACCAATAAGTGAAGAGCTTGGTCGCTCAACGGAAACAAGCACTTCCCTCTGGAGGAAGCCACTTTGAAGACAAGGACGTCTCTGAATATACCAAATCACCACTCAGCACTCTACATGACTGAACACAATCTGAGAAATCCATCACCACAAATCACAACTTTAAAATTACAATAGGATATACCTTTCTCACCTGCTCCAGTATGCTTGCCTGAGAAATTCCATGGACGGAGAGCCTGGTGGCCTACAGTCCATGGGGTCGCAGAAGAGTTGCACACAACTTAGCGACTAAACAACAACAACATACTCTTTTCACATGAGATATACACCTATGAATCCTGAAGAGGATTCAGGAGCTTACCAATGCAAAATTTTTTTTTATGGGGGAAAAAGAAGAAAATCAAACTTATAAAGTAGCAAATGTAACACTGATCTTCCAAACAGAAAGCAAGGGTAGATTCTGGAAACTACATGCCAGGAAATCTGTCATTCTCAATCACTTCTCAGCAAATCAATTCTCAACAACACTCCAGACTAATAACTGAATAGACAGTGAAAGCACTGAAAAAAGAACGTGATAATTATTCATGAGTTCTCTAAGAACATATCACGCCTTCCTTTGTTTACTTTTTCTTTTGACAGCATTACTGAATTGGAAAATCAAAAATATTCTACCTCAAATTCAGTAGCACTCAGCAAAATTTCTCATGAAGTCACTCTAGACAAACGATAGAGAAATGGGCAGAAACTTGGATTTTAGTCTGGGTATCATTACTTACTACCTTTGTGAATAAAAGCAATTCACTTAACCTCTGTGACCCTCGGGTCTCTCAACTGTAATAGAGATAACATCTATGCTATCTCTGTCCCAGAGCTGTTTTAAGGACAACAAGTGCCCATATAGTCACAGACAGTGACTATAAGTACCTCTCTGAAAATCCAATCAAAGTGATATCTCCCTTATCCCCTGAAAATGCATATTCACTCAAAATTAAGAGTACAATTCCAGAGGGTCTACGGACCCCTGAAGCCAGAGCTTGTTAGTCAACTTTGTATACCCAGAGCCTACCATAGGGCTCTGGAATACAGTAAGCACTCCAAAACTGATGAATGAACCTTTTAAAAAAGGACTGAAAAACTGGCATTTTCACTGTTAATTAATAACCATATACATAAACAATATTAACTGACCCAACTGACTGGCAGGATAAACTGTATAATTTTTTTCTAGGTGGCTATCTGGCAACATGTAAAAACAACTGCCATGTATACCCTTGGATTCAGTAATTCTCCTTCTAAGAATTTTACCTAATGAAAGAGACAGAGATGAAATCAAGTACCTATGTGCTAGTATAGACAAATGTATCATTCTTTCTAACAGAAAAGAAAAGGGGGGAGAAGGAAGGAAAGAAAATAATGAGTACACTGCCACTGGGAAATGGGGGGAAATTATAATATCCACTTACAGAAAACTAAAGAAACACATTTTAAACAGTAATTAACAATCTGAGGACAAGCTCAGAAGATGTTAAGAAAAGAAGAAGATTAAAAACTAATTAACACATAACATTAAATGACCACGTGCTCAGAACAGTATCTGGCACATAATAAACATTATGTAAGTGCTCATTAAATACATTTTTTAAATCATACTATAACATGAACCCAATATTCAAAATCTTAAATAATGCAAATGACTGTAAAGATGCTGAGAAAAAAAGAAACTATTACTAGTATTCATATCCAGGTGATTTTTATACTCTTTACACTTCTCTATAGTTGCTAAACTTTGTACATTGATCCTATATCACTGTTAAAATTAAAAATATATATATATACACACACAGATTGTTTTGAAAACAAAAAAGACAGATTTCAATCTGAAGAAAACAATGTTAGTAATGGTTTTAATAAGAACTCATAGAAAGACCGTGCTTATCAAATTTTCAGTTAGTGTAAAGTTTAAAAAACTGCTAATACCATGAATTCAAAATATCTAGTCAAGATTCAATATAAGATTCAAATTGAGCTAAAACACTTCAGTTGAAACCAGTAGGACAAAATATTGCATCGAGTTCCCAGATTTCCAATTAAACAAGGCAGATTAACCACAAGTGTCTTTTACCTTCCGAAACTCCATTAAAATGTCAATAAAGGAATAAAAAGAATGCAGGTGCACAAGGACAGAAAGGAAGACAGTGAGAACAGATTTCAGTAAATGGTGAGGAAATGGAAAACAAATGGAAGATGGCAATGACTAACAAGGCCGAGGAAACTGCAACAGAAGGGACAACAGGACTGCTGTCACAGGACACGGGAGGCACTCTCAGGACCTAGAGGCACCACAGGCCTGGAAGGCAGAGGACAGACAGGCACAGGGCCGAGCAAAGCTCAGACTCCAGCGCTGGGCTGCTTAGTTCTCATTCTCACCTTCCCACTCTTCACCTGTGAACCCTTAAACAAGCTTACTTCATCTCTGGGACCCAACTTCCTCATCTGAAAAATAGGTATAATACACCTCTATAAGCTTATTTCAAGGATGAAAACAGACAAGATTGAGAATCATTGAATTAGAAATACACAAGACTCTTAACAGTCCCTGGTATATCTCCATATCTGTAGTACTCACCATTTCACTCTAGAGAAGTAGAAGGCTCAAGTCTCACTCAAAGTTAACTTGGAATATTAAAGAAGAGAAAATTCAAGGGAAGATCAATAAAATAAACAGGAGGAAGGAACCATCAACTTTTCAACAATTAATGTTTATATTTATATTAATTGTTCATTATACCACAAGAATTCCTGTAAGAGACGGAATGGAGTGGTTGGTTGCCTCCCCTGCTTAAGAATTATTATTCTAGTTCAGCACTGCTAGTTATTAGAGAAATGCAAATCAAAACTACAATGAGATATCAGCTCACACCAGTTAGAATGGCTATCACCAAAAAATCCACAAACAACAAATGCTGGAGAGGATGTGGAGAGAAGGGAATTCTCCTGCACTGTTGGTGGGGATGTAAGTTAGTAGAACTACTATGGAGAGTAGTATGAAGGTTCCTTAAAAATCTAAAAATAGAGCTACCACATGACCCTGCAATCCCACTCCTGGGCATATAACCATAGAAAAACATGGTCGGAAAGGATACATGCACCCCAGTGTTCGTCGCAGCACTGTTTACAGCAGCCAAGCCTGGAAGCAACCCGAATGTCCACTGACCAGGGGATGGACAAAGAAGATGTGGGACATATCTACAATGGAATATCACTCAGCCTTTAAAAAGAATGGAATAATGCCATTTGCAGCAACGTGGATGGACCTAGAGAGTCCATCTTGTATCTTACTGAGTGAAGTAAGCCAGACAGACAAAGAAATATCAAATGACATCCCTCATGTGTGGAATCTAAACAGAAACGCCACAAATGAACTTACCTACTAAACAGACAGAGACTCACAGACTTAGAAAACAGACTTACAGTTGCCAGGGGGAGAGACAGTTAAGGACTCTGGGAAGGTCATGTACACACGGCTGTATTTAAAATGGATGACTAATAAAGACCCATTATATAGCACATGGAACTCTTGCTCAATGTTACGTGCCAGCCTGGATGGGAGGGGTGTTTGGGAGAGAAGAGATACATGTATATGTATGGCTGAGTCCCTTTGCTGTTCACCTGAAACTACCACAACATTGTTAACTGGTTATACCCCAATGCAAAATAAAAACTTTAAAGTTAAACAAACAAAAATAACTATTCCATATCTAACGATCATAATGAACCAGTTATCATAAAGAACAAGTAGGCACAAACCAGGTGCCAGACAGTTTATTAGAGCTCACTCGCTCAGTCATGTCCGACTCTACGACCCCATGGACAGTAGCCTGTACCAGGCTCCTCCGTCCATAGCATTTTTTAGGCAAGAGTCCTGGAGTGGGTTGCCATTTCCTTCTCCAATAACTTAACAGCTAAGGATGCAACAGTGAACAAGAATTCAATTGTCCTTGCCCCTGAGGAAGTAACTAAACCACCCCGAAGCTTGAGGATAAGTCAAATCCTATGCTATAGTCAATAAATTCAATTATTGTTTTATAATTGAATTTTATAATTTAGTCAATTAACATTTTGTAATTGCTAATACAAAATCAAGTTTGAAGTACAGACACACACTATGTGCTATTAGTACTCATAACAATGACCTTTTCCTGAATGTAAACTTTCAGGAACTTTGATAAATGATGTATATGCATTATCTCATTTAAATCTGATGATTCTATCAAGTGAATATTTCCCTCATTTCAAAGATGAGGAAAGTAAGATTAAAGAGGCTGAATAATTTGTCCAGAACCATACAGATAGGCAGAGGCAGAGATGAGATGCATCAAGTCTCTCTGACTCTAAAGCACATGTTCTTTCCAATCCATAAAAGCAAGACTCTAAGAGAGAGGTACCCTTGAAAATTATAGGGTAATGATTTCAAGTCTCACTCAAAGATACCCAATTTGAGTATGCCCTTTTCTTTCTAACTTTCTCTAAATGTTCTCAATGTAGCATTTTGTTAAGTGGTAGTATAAAAACTATTAAGCAAAGAAAAAACTAAGTTGTACATAAAATCTTGAAAGAGGGGTATCCTACATTAGACTCAAAACTACCATCTTCTCCTCTAAGAATGCTTAGTCATGTCTGACTCTTGGCAACCCCATGGACTGTAGCCCTCCAGGCTCCTCCGTCCATGGGATTCTCCAGGCAAGAAGACGGGAGAGAGTTGCCATTTCCTATTCCAGGGCACCTTCCGACCCAGGGATCAAACCCGAGTCTCTTCTGTCTACCTACACTAGCAGGCGCGTTCTCTACCACTGCACCACCATCAGTTTCCTAAAATCATCTATTTAGTGACCTTCATTTTACGAAACACCACCAATCCATTTAGCCTGACAGAATCTACTAGGTTAAAAAAAAACTTACATTTGTGTGAATGCATGCCTAAGTGTGTATCTGTATCTGTATACACACAGTTTTTCCTAGTGTCACAGTATTTCCAAAATTGTATTGTCTTACTTGAGTATGCCTTCAGAAGAACCTTTAAAAATCAAATACTTAAGGGATGAAAGATTAAAAATATAAATACTTCTACAGTTCACATAGGGACAGAGGGCTCAAGTTTCAACAAGCATTAGCATGCTGCGGTATGCCTTAGGTAAATCGTTTCATCTCTGGGCCTCCCTAAGAGGAAATCAGATGTCACAATCTGTAAGGTCCATTTCACCTTTAAAATTCTACGATACAAGAACCACCAAGAAACCCCACAAAACACTTTTCAAAGCATGATCAACTTTACCTCTGAACAGGCAGAACAAGGATCTACAACTGAAAGAGAAGTCTAACTAGCATTTTCTACTGCATCTGGACCATGTAACGTGGCAGCTCCTTTAGTGGCATATCCATGCTGTAGTGCGGGGCTGACAGAACTCCAGGAACTGCCGACTCTTAGGGAGTAACATCAGCCAGTTCTGATTCTTTTCATCTAAAAGTGTTTAGTCTGAAAGGAAAATAAATTCCGCTTCTACAGCCCATGAAAACTGTCCCCTTCTATCTAAGCAATCTTTCCATCTCAGCCTCAAGAAACTAATAAAATAAGAATCGTTAAGACAGCTGAAAGAGTAACTCTTCTTCAGTAAGTAAAAGTGAAGACTTCAAAAAGGGATGAAATCTGTTCATAGTAGCAACAAAGGACTCAGGGTTTTTGCCTATTCTTTCTCTGGTTCCTTTTTAATAAATTAGACATGAGTATCAAATATGGGAGAGGAGAGAGTATGTGAATAAATGCAGTACTGAGGCTCTCAAAGACCACATATTCTAAGTTTCCTCCTTATTTCTGATTAAATAAATTACCTCATTAAATTAAAACAAGCCTAAGGGCATGTTTATAATAATTCATAAAGTTAGAGGCCATACCATTGTGGTTTAAATTTATAACTTAATTTTATAATTAAACCCCAAGGAATAATATAGAAAAAAAAAAGTAAATGTGTATACCTATTTTCAACAATAAGGAAAAACATCCTAAAAACAACAGGATTTAACAAATCAAAATTAAACATTACATTCAAAATATTATCTTTAAAATATCTCATTTCACACTCTCTTCCCCAAAAGCTAAAAATATCAGAGGGCCATTACTATTCATTTCATACATGTAGACAATAAAGTTAAAACTGGAGTAAACATCTTTACTAAAATCAATAGAGTAAAAAAAACAGGATTAAAATTCAAAGCTTCTGATTACAAGATCCATGCTCTATTCAGACATCAAGACACCTAATCAAAGATAAAAATGTCCCAGGTAAAAATGTCCATGCAGGAAATACCTGTTGGGACAAACTTCACAGAGAAAAATAAAACGTATAAACACACTCTTGGGCACTGATCAAACAAATAATAAATAGCTACAAGGGATTTTTTCCCCCTAATTTTAACAAGTCCTTGACTTAAAATTTTAAACCACACTAAACAGGTATTAAGAGGATAAAGCAATACAACACTGATAAATACATTGAGCCAATAGTACAAATTTGAATTTGAGACTTTACACATAATTTTTAAGTATCCATACAGCCCATTACCTCTCTGTACCTCTGGAAACGACTCCATTAGGAATCTATGAAGGCTTTCTCCAAACACATTATGTCCAATCACTAAAGAATTTACTAGAAAACACCTTTCAGAAATAAATATGCTAAGGAAATGTAATTTTATTAACAAGATCCATGAATATTTTATAAATATTCAAAACAAATCTTTGTTAGTTACTAGTATACTTTTCTAAATATAATACACATAACTTAAAGATAAAAACATCTTTTAGAGTCTGGAGCAGTGGATCTCAAACAAGGGTGATTACCGAAGTTTAAAAATGTTTTTGATTGTCACAACTGGGAAGTACTACTGGCATCTAGTGGGCAGAGGCCAGGAGCTCTGCTCAGCGTCCCACCATGTACATGACAACCCACCCCCACACCCCCACAACGAATCATCTGGACCCAACGCCAATAGTGCCAAAGTTGAGAAACCCTGGTCTACAATCTTACTTTTATCACGAGGACTATTAAGGTTTACGTACCTTTGAATTTAATATCCAGACCACTAAATTCCAATTCAACTCCTTGAAGTGCTTCTCCCAGAGTTTCATGGTAATGACTAATACTTTTTTTTGACCCCACACAGAATGGAAGTGAAAAGTACTTATATGTCTCTTGGCGATTATGGTAGGGCCCAACAGTATTCATCCATAAGACAACTTCCTCTTTATCCTGATACTGAAACAAACAAACCAAAAAAGCAAGTTAAGAATATGTTTAAGAAAGAATCTAATTCAGATTAAGGGAATATTTTGCTATTTATTCTAAACAAAAATGTACTATCTCAGTTTTGGAAGCTTTAAAATAAAATGCTGGAAGCTTGTTTCAAAATGATGATCAGTTTCTACACATTAAACATGAAATTTGGTGAATTTTAAAATTATATATTCTGATTATGGTCTCAGGCAGATTCATGTTTTCCAGACTTTGTTTTATAGAAGATACTGTTTAAATAAACGCCAATAACCTGTAAGAATATGTTTATACTTAATATTTACACTATCAAATAATGATAAACCTAGAACCGACATGATTCACCATGCTAATGTGGACAAAGGAGGAAACAAAATCAGTAGTTTATCCAGAACCTATGTTAATCACTGGAAACTCCAAAAATCTAATGTTGTCAGCAAGCAAAAATAAAATTTCACCTTTTCCCCCTCCACAATCACTGGTCAAAGGGAGGAAATGACCAAAGAAGAAGAGAAAGCCATACTATGAAACCTCCACAACTCACCCAAGTCATCATTCTATCTTTCCCTTTATCAGCCTGAAACACAGCTGCTGCGTGCAAATGTTTCTGAATAAACAATTATGGCTTTACCCATCAGTGAATACTTTATGTAGCTAAACTTGGGCTGTGGTCCAGTGACTTTGGGTAAGTAACTTCACCTTTCCAGAGTCTGACTGGGGAAACTGCTAAAGATTTCTAAGATCTCCTCAAGTTTAAAATTCCAATGATTCTATGAGGAGTAGTTACCCGAGTGATTTTAAAATAATCCTAATTAGCAATATAAATGAAAGACAACATAAGATGCAGCTTGTTAACTAACAGTGCAGAACTTATATCACCGAACAATTATTTACTGAGTACCTACTATGTGCCAATAATTGTGTTCATAACTGAGACAGCTTTGAACAAGACACATTTCCTGCCCTACTAGAGCTTAGAGCCTAAACAAAAAGATCGACAGTGAATGAGCAATTATAATCAGGCAGGGTGCTATGGAGCATATAAAAGAGAAACCTGTCCAACCAGCCCAAATACCAAACATTACTCCCAGTCCTCTATCTAATGGCTTCCCTCATAGCTCAGTTGGTAAAGAATCCGCCTGCAATGCAGGAGACCCCGGTTCGATCCCTGGGTCGGGAAGATCCCCTGGAGAAGGGATAGGCTACCTGCTCCAATATTCTTGGGCTTCCCTTGTGGCTCAGCTAATAAAGAATCCGCCCGCAACGCAGAAGACCTGGGTTTGATCCCTAGGTTGGGAAGATTCCCTGGAGAAGGGAAAGGCTACCCACTCCAGTATTCTGGCCCGGAGAATTCCATGGACCTTACAGTCCATGGGGTCACAGAGTTGGACACAACTGAGCAATTTTCACTTCACTTTTCCTCCATCAAAAATGAATAAACATTTTCCACCAAAATCCAACATCTCCCAAACAAACTCATCCCACCTAAATGCAACCCCTCAAAACTTTTTCTAATGGTATTATCCTCTCAGACACGGAGACTCAATCCCCAAGTCCCTCTGCATTCCAAAAACTATTGACTTGTCTATTCTTATATAAAGCATCTGCCTCTTTTGATTCATACCACCATCAAAGTAGGACTTAGATCTAATCACCCTCAAACATAATGTCTCATTGTCCTAAGACATCATTGGGGCACCTCATCAAGGAAATAAAAAGCTCCAGACTTTCTGAATGCATGATACATGTACCAAGCATAGTACTAGGTGTTAAGGCTATAAAGGTAAATCTTGTCCTATGATTGGTTCACAGTCCAAAGTGGAGCCAGAAAAGTAAATGATTAACAGTGAAGAAAGAAGTGTTACAATTAAGGTAAAAAGAGTTATTGTAACAACAGTAAAAGAATGATTATTTTTGCTTTGGCACAGAAGGATTGGGATGAATAATAATATGGAAAATCACAAGCTGTTTCAAGTGAATCCAGAAAAACTGTACATAATCTTTATGTATGAAGAAACCAATCAAAGGTCTTAATGTACCCATAGATCCCCATTCATAACTACTCTTGTTACTTTAGGGGCTTGAAAAATAGCCATATGACATCACCCTTCTCTCCAGTGTTCAAGGTCTCACTGCACTAGTTAATCAAGGTATTCCTTTCTGCACAGATATAGACACAGCACAAGTCTCAGAACAGTTCTCTAAACCAATCACTATCCACTGAACAGAGCTGGTATTATAATAGAATTGAAACCTGTTCACAGAGTAGAAACCTTTTGGCACAGTATCAGATACACAAAAAATATTTAATAAATATGAAAAAACACCAAAGAAAGGCTGAAATGAAAGGTCATTAGCAACTTAGAAGTTTCAAGTATATGCACTGAATGCAACAGTAGCCTTTGAAAGAAGGAGAGGTAATCACACCTGTCCATTCAGGGTTACAACCCTGAAAGAGAGGTACTATTCTTGTCATTAATCCTGCTGAGAGTCTGCAGAAGTTTTATAAACCTTAACAACTTGTAAAAATAAACAGAACACCTTCTCCATAAATCCTAATACTCATATTCCTCTAAAAATAGACAAAAACTTGAACACTAACACTTGTTAAAATAGAGCATTCATTTATTTCATACACATTGAAACATAAGACTAAAATAATTTAAAGGTCATAGTGTCATAGTGTGTGTTAACTACACATTCTGAAGTCACTCATTTTAAATATTCATGAAACCTTAATGAGGTAGTAGAGTTCTGATGACATGATGCAAATTATACTATAACAAAATGTGTACAATTCTGTAGCCTAGCATTCCTTCTGGGAAGAGGACTGAAGCAGTGATTAGAGGGAAAAATACATATATATATATATATGATATATAGACATAAACACGCATATACACATACACAGATTAGGATGCATATTAAGGTTAAAAATCTTTTACATTGCTCTTTATACAGACCACAGATTTCAAGAACTTAAAATGTTTACTTTTCATTACAGTTTTTGATTATTCCTGAGAATAAGTATTTCCAAGACAAGGTCAAGGGGAAAGTTCTTTTTCAAGACAGAAAAAATGTGTCTTAAAAGGTCTTGAATGAAATAAGAAAATACCAAAAGGAAGAAACGTTTTAAGGAGAAAAACCTTTCCTTCTGCTAAGCTGCTGGAAAAGTCCCTGGGCTCCCCAGCTCGGTGGGTAGACAGGACTGGTAAGGCTCTCCCCTCCACCTGTGGAGGTCACAAGTGTGAGTTACTCAGTCATGTCCAACTCTTTGCGACCCCATGGACGGTAGCCCGCCAGGCTCCTCTGTCCATTAAATTCTCCAGGCCAAGAATACTGGAGTGAGTTGCCATTCCCTCCTGCACGGGATATTCCCGACCCACGGATCAAACCTGGGTCTCCGGCATCGCAGGCAGATTCTTTACCATCTGTGATACCAGTGGTGCGGCCAAAAGGCTAGTCTAGTTGCTTTCAAAACATCCCATGCCTTAGCAAGCTCTTTATAAATACTTTCCTCGGAAAAACTGAGTTGCCAAAGAGCAAGATGGAATTTAATAACTTACCTGCAGGGTGTAATCAGAAGAAGGGGAGAGAAAAAGTAAAGCACAGCAGTAGGATCCCTGGACATGGGGGTGGTTCCTTCCATGAGGCTTCTTATTAAGGACATACCACATGCTGGGCACAGTTCTAAGGTCTTTATATATATAAACATTTAATCTCTCAAAGCTTAATAAGACAGCTCCTATGATTTTCCCCATTTTACAGATTTGAAAAAACTAAAAAGAGATGTTACATAATTTGTCCAAGATCATTCTAATTTGCATCACATTTATAAATTTAGGACTACACTTTTGCTAATCCCTAATCAGCTTCATTAACTGAAGAGCAAAAACTAAATAAAGGAATTTGGGAAAAGTACAGTTGTACAAAGCACCTAAGGAAGTGCTAAATACTGAACAACTTTTCCATTTGAGCCTTTATTCTGCCCAACAGGAAAAAAAAAACCTTTCTAAGAAGTTCCTTGTGCTCTAATCTCAAAAGTTATGACCTTTGTTCTCAAGAAGTCACCAATGTTGGGTCTCTTATTTAAATACGGTTTATGTGCTGGGAAAGTGCAGGTACAGAAGTTTCCCTCCTTGACAGACATGGTGAATTGCCTTTTCTCAGGAGGAACACTTCAGGAGATGTTACTGATGATCTCATGTAAAATCCGAATAAATCAGAATTTATGTAGACAGGCGAAGAACTGAAGACTCAGACTAAGTTCCCAAATGCCATTACTTTTATGAGATGAGGGAAAAGATATATGCTTACTTTAAACCACATATCTGAGAAAGCAAAATCCAGTTCTGAAATGTTTCAAAAATCACAGTTTCAATGCCTTTTAGTTATTTAAAACACATACATCAGAATGCGAATACAAACAAATTATTAGTGTATTTTTGGATAACCTCTTGAGATAACTGCTCTCTCTCAAAATAACTCTATTCCTAAATAAACTTTTAGTCTACCATAGAGTACAGCTAAAAATAGGACAATGAATTCTGGCACTTCCTAAAACTAGATCTATATTAAAACACTCACAAATTCACTTGTAGTAAACAATTTATCCTCTTTAGAAATCTTCACATAAGTTTTAAGAGTTCCATACTCCCAACAGAGATAAACACTAAAGGCTTCTATTTGTCTAAGCAAACAAAACATCTTCTTTTTTTTAACCCAGTGGTGTAATAGTGCTTATGGCAGATGTTGAGAATAGGCGATCCCAAGCACAGAGCGGGTCCTTCCAACATTACCAATACAAGGTTCAATGGGCCACAAAGAAACGGAATTGTAACCTAGTAGGGCCCCTAAAACACAACAGGCATCCCCAAGACCATGCATCTTAAATGAACAATGGTCTGCGTTAAGCAACAGGGTTATCAAACTTCAACCTTGCATATTCTTACCCCTGGTGGCTCCCCAATTACTCAAGTCACTCAACAAGCACTGATTAAATACCACTTGTTGTGCCAAGCACAGAGCCTGGTATATAACAGACCCAGAAAAAAATTTTTTGATTTTGTGACCTTGAGGAAACAGAGCCCAAAATAAGTCAAGGCTTCAGTGTAAATGATAAAATGCTTTTAAGATTCCTGTGCCATCAATTGTTGATTTTTTGATGCTGATATTTTTACATAGTATTACTATGGAAATGGCTGGACGGCATCTCTGACTCGATGGACGTTGAGTCTGAGTGAACTCTGGGAGTTGGTGATGGACAGGGAGGCCTGGCGTGCTGCGATTCATGGGGTCGCATAGAGTCGGACACGACTGAGCAACTGAACTGAACTGACTATGGAAATTATATGTACAAGACAGGTGGAAAAAAACAAGGACTAGAAATCATGTAGCTCAGACTCTTCCTGCGGCCCTGGGCCAGCCACTGGGCCTCTTCAGGTCATTAGGAAAATGAGTCTTGAATTCAAAGGTCCTAACTCTTTCCAGTTCTAAAATTCTGTTCTCAATTTGCAATCTTTCTAACTAGTCCTCTGAAATCTTAGGAGACATGATAATCTAACTCTAGTTGTTTCCAAGTGCTCCAACTTTCAGAAATCCAAATAAGCATGAGCCATATCCTATACAGCTTTCACTCTTAAGTGTTTTTTTATGACTCTTCAATCATGTATTAAGAACCTGTCTTTCATGAAAGTGTTCTTTAATTTTTATTTAAGAGTATGTTCTGTAATTTAAAAACTGAAAGGAGCTCATTTTATATATTCTGCATGTGTATATGTTCTAGAAGCCAGCAGTATGTTTCCTTCCCATTATTCTTCGGAGAATATTAAGAGCACTGGACAAATAAGCACATAAAAAAATGCCACACGACTCAAATGGTCAGCTGAGTCCTAATCCAGCAGGTAAAGTAAGAGAAATCAAGGGCTTTGAGGAACTGCATTAAGTAGTTAGTTGCTCCTTCTTAGGATCAGTTACATATTTGTGGGGCCAAGCACAAAATAAACATGCAAGGCTCCTTTCTAAACAAGCATTAACAATTCTGAATGGTGACAGCGCAGCATTCAGCTAAGCAGTCTTTATGTCTTGCACACACCAAGTGGCTGCATGGGTCACAGGCCCATCTCTGTCCCTCTTTGACACTAAACCAACCTCACTAAAACAACCTCAGTAACAATTCCCTATGAAACCAGGCTTAGCCAAACATTTCTTTTAAGCACTTAAAAGTATTATCAATACAGAAAATTACTCAATTTGATACCAAGTATTTTACTGTCCTATTTTTTAAGGATAAAAGGCTGTAGAGCATATCCTATGAGCGTGTAGCAGACTATTAATTCAGTTTGCCTAAGTTCAAATCCTACCTCTACCTGTACTAGCTGTGCAGCCTCAACCAAGTAACTTCTTTGCCGTCCCATTTTCTCATCTATGCAGAGGACATAATCCCATTCATTTCACAAGATTATCAATCCGTGTTTAAAATACAAGTTAATACATATTAAGTACTTAGGACACTACCTACCACATATTACTACAAAAGCTTAGCTATTATTTCTATCTGGAAACTGTCTTCACAGAAAGTTAATCTAAAGGGCAAACTTTAACTTTTAGATGCTTTTTTGGTTAACAATCCAATTTCACAAGTATTTACTAAACACTTACTCAGTAACCTTCCCTTGACAATTTTTCTCTCCCTTCAGTATCATTCTGTCTTCATTAGCTACTTCTGCCTTCTTGGTAGGAAAAAAAATCACTTGACCATAGCCTTTTCAGTATTATTATCGGTTTGAGGTGAATGCCTAGTTTTCAAAAATATTTTCAAGAAACTTTTAAGAAGTAAAATATCTTGGCTAATAGCCAAAAAATATATAATGACACTTAAATTTTTTTACATATATCTTCATGCTATTTTTCCTATAATTTTTAAATACCTAAATTTTTAAAATAGGTATTAACAAGTGCGAGCAGTTCAATGTAAACATGACTGAAATAAGAGTCAAAATTTTTTTGTCCGACAATTTTCTCAAACATGACATATTCTCTCAAAAACCTTTTATCAAGTATTTTATATTCAATTTCTGGCTTTAAAATATTAAATGTTCCTGCCATAAAACTTCAGTTAAATTGGCATTTACATTTTAAATCTGTAAATTAATTTAATATTTTTATTCACATCCAATTTGTAACATTTTAATTAATATGTTCTTTTCCCGATTACAGCGGTTTATATAAAACACAATATAAAAAGGAGTTTCCCTGATGGCTCAGTTGGTAAAGAATCTGCCTGCAATGCAGGAGACCCCAGCTCCATTTCTGGGTTGGGAAGATCCCCTGGAGAAGGGATAGGCTACCCACTCCAGTATTCTTGGGTTTCCTTTATGGCTCAGCTGGTAAAGAATCCACCTGCAATGCGGGAGACCTGGGTTCGATCCCTGGGTTGGGAAGATCCCCTGAAGAAGGGAAAGGCTACGCACTCCAGTATTCTGTCCTGGAGAATTCCATGGACCGTATAATTTCCACGGGGTCGCAGAGAGTCGGACAAGATTGAGCGACTTTCACTTTCACTATAAAACAGTAAAATACTCTTAAGCTTATATGCCTGTACGGTGGAACTAAGGAGACAATTCCGAGTTTTACATGGTAACTTTTCCAAAATGCTCAAAAAAAACTGGAAAACTATTAGGACTTATTGGCCAAAAGACTGCCCTTTGGAAATGAACACTTCTTACACTTTGAGACAAGTTTTTAAACTATTTAACCTGTGAATAAAACTATCTTAAGGTGAAAAGTCACAAATACAGTACAAAAACGTCACCGGCTCAGGACTTAAAAAATACACAGATAAGAAGTTGCTGTGACTGAAGTTGCTGCACCTCAAAGTTTAGAACTTGTGTTAACTCAACGAAGAGCACAGATAACCTACAGACTTCTCTGGGCGCTTCATTTCCTCACTTGTCAGAAATGACAGAAGACTTTCAGATTTAGTACTACACAACCTTTCATGCAAAGTCGTATCATTAACGGGTTAAGGTCTAAAAACACAGACTACTCACACTCACCCTCTAATTTACATGACTTTACTGCTCTGCTCACACCTACCATTCAGAAAGTCACTGAATTACATTCCTAAGTGAAAGTCACAAGAGGAGTCGTTAACATCCAAGCTTTGATGTGGAAAATGCCAATTAAACAAACAGTCGATCAATTTTAGGCTAAAAGCAAAACGGACTGTTCCCAGCAAGACAAGAGGCTGGGCAACTTAAGACCCCGCACAATCAGAAGCTGCCCTAGAGACCTCTGGGACGCGAGCCTCATCTCGGGGCCAGAAGAGGTGAAGAGAAAGTTACCAGGCCTCTAAGGCGGATGCGGGTGGCTGAGGGCCTGTACACGTGTAAAGTGCTCTTCACCTCAAGTTTATCAAGGTTGTCCCCACGCCAGGGTTAGATTCCGGTTTGGGCAGGAGGGGGAAATAAAGGCCGGGGAGCACCATTAAGTGGTGGATATTTCCTGGTTAGTGTATGACGAGTAATAGGTGGTGCATCCATCTTCCGCCGTGTCGTAGCCCCCCAGCAGCACGGCGGCAGCTCTCTTCCCTGGGGGACACTGGCCGAGACTGGCTGCCTGCGGCCCCCAATGCCGAGGGCAAGTGAGCCCCGACCCTCAGACTCCGCTTCTTTCTCGGCTCCCGGGGCCCCTGGACCCAGAGGTTCGGCGCCATTTAGGTCCGGGTTGGGGAAAGGAGGCCCAGGCACTCGAGAGTGGAGTCCTGTCCCGGGAACACACGGAAATGCCTCCTCCCCGCTCCCGGGGTTCCTGCTCCGCCAGGCCCAACCGGAAGGCGGCCGCGGGGCTCGGCCCGGCAGCCGGGCCGTCCAGGCCGCGCCGGGCCTGCCGAGGCGGCGGGCCGCGGGGAACGGGCGGAGGCGGCCGCGCCGGCAGGGAGCGCTTCTTCTCACCGTGTGCTCGTGCTCGTCCGCCCGGGCCCGGGGCAGCAGCAGCAGCAACAGCGCGGCGGCCGCCGCCACGCCGGGAGCGCCCGGCAGCGGCCTCATCCTCCGCGCTCCCACCGGACCGGCGCCGGCCCACCGACTCCTCCTCCGCCGCCGCCTCCGCCGCGGCCGATTCGCATCCACGGGGCGCGGACAGACGCACGGGGCCCGGGCCCAGCCGCTGGCTCCTCCGCGCCGCCGCCGTCACCGCCCGCTCCGGAGCCTCCCCCGCCCCCCGCGCCTCCCTGCCTCTTCCTCTGACTCAGCCACGTCATCCGGCCACCCCGGCACACGCCGGAAGTGCCTGGCGACGCGGGGCCGCAACCGCCGCCGGCCGCCCCGCCCGGGAGGCGCGAGCCCGTGGCCGCTGAGGGCCGCCCGAGGGTCCGGCCGGGCCGCCCGCCGGCTCCCGAGGTCGGCGGCACGCATACTGGCCCCGGCCTCGCGCCCCTCGCGGCTGCCTGGCCCTCAGCGCAGGGCCGAAGCCGCCTCCGTTCCAGCTGTGCGACCTGGGTCAAAACGCTTAACTGTACCTGGCCTCATTTTCCTCGGCTGTGAAGCGGGGTAATAGTATGAGCTGCCCCATCTCGGTTGCGGGGATCAGATCAAATAACCCTCACCGGAGTTCGGCTCCCGCCGAGAATCAATCACCAGCTCCATAATCGTCATTAAAGGAGGTTGCTAAACTGGTGCCGGGTTGGATGAGTGTCATAAAATCCCTGAATATTTATTGAACCTCTACTATTCAATCTTTTTAAAATTCTTGTTGGTTTATTTGTTGAATCTCCTGTCCACAGATATAAACACCTCTTAGAATCTAAGCTTTCCTAAGCAGAGATGCTGTTCACTGACATGTACTAGAACAGTGTCAGGCCCATTGTGGAAACTCAAAAAGTTATTTGTCAAATATATAAACATCTGGACCCTGGAGTCGAGTTGTCTCAGCCATCAGCAGTCAACAAGTACTAGCATTTGTTATCTTAGAAGTATCTAAAGAATTTATTTTTGCTCTCCCCTCCTAGTAACAGCCAGTCGTCTACACCTCACTCACCATGTATTGCAACAACCTCCTAACAGGATTCTTATTACCGGTCTTCCTTACCTATTTATCCTCCCCAACAGGTACCAGAGTGATTCTTCTATGAAGAAAGCTGACTATATCACTGCCTTGCTTAAAATACTCCTGGTATATTGTCTACATAAATCAAGAAGTCACAGCTAATATTTTCATCTGCTAGGCACTATTCAGAGCATTTCACATGTATTGACTGAATCCTTAGGCAACAGGCACTGTATGTTCATTCTACAGAAATGGTAACAGAAGCACAGAAAGGTTAAGTGGTTACTGAAGGACTTGATCCAAGCATCTGGCTTCAGAATCAGTCTTTTGTTTTTAATTTTTATCTTTATTTATTTATTATTTGGCTGTATTCGGTCTTCATTGCGGCACTTGGGTTTTTTATTTGCAGCATATGAACACTTAGTTGTGGCACGTGGGATTTAGTTCCCCCACCAGGGATCGAACCTGGGCCCCCTACATTGGGAGTATGGAGTCTTAGCCACTGAACCACCAAGAAAGCCCCAGAATCAGTATTTCTTACTACGAATGGACCGCCATCCATACAATCATTTTAAGAAATGAAGTAGACTTGTATATACTGGCATGGAATGATAGCCAAGAGACAATTTTAAGTGAAAAAATTTACAAGTATAGACTGTAATTCCATTTTGAATGATATTAGTCTAACCACAGAAAATAATCTGAAAGATTATGACTCAAACCATTAACAGTGTACATGACTGCCAATGTTTGAGTGTTTTATACAATGGGTATGTGCTATATGTGTAATTAGAGAAAAATTCCTTCCTAAAGGATAATCCTATTAGCATGCAACTACAGAATCAGTTCCCAATTTATCTCCTCAACTTTACCTCCCACTGATCTCTGCTCAGGCTACATCCCTATATTTCCCAAATACACCAGATTCTTTTATACCTCTGTACCTTTGCTCTTGTTTTTTTAATTTTTATTGGAGTATAATTGATTTACATGTTATATTAGTTTTTGCTGCACAGCAAAGTGAATCAGTTGTATATACACATTCATCCACTCTTTTTTAGATTCTTCAATGTTCCCTTTGCCTAGAATGGAAATGAATGGACAACCTTTGTTTACTCATTTTCCTGGCCTAAATGAATGACCTCTTCAGTGAAACCTTGCATGATGCCCTCAGGAAGTTAAGTATCCCTTCTTCAGAATTCCAGCTGCATTTATGTCATAATTACCATAGTCTCATTTCCTCTTCTGTACTGCATTCTGACCCTTTTTGATGGCAGCCACTACCTTTTTGACCCTTTTTGATGGCAGCTGTTGCGACAGTGCTTGTCACATCATAGACATTCAATAACTATTTACTGAAGACATTCATAAGTGAAAAGTCAAATAGCATAGAAGGATTTAAAGAACACTTTCCAAATAGTCCAAGAGGCATCACAAAGGCAGTACGTGATTAATTGCTGAATGAATCATACACCAGTAATTGCAATAGAAGTCAGAGGAGGTGTCATCCATCTTTGCATATCCTTCAGAGCACCTAGCACTGTGACTTGCTCATAGTGTAAGCTCAGTGAATGCTCCGTGAATGAATAATCACAGCTCTTGAATCAAGTGATGATGGGCAATTGAAGAATAAGCAGTGTAAGTGCTGAATTAAGATGGATGAGTAGTTTCTTGCTTAACATCCATCACCAGCCTCCACAGATTTGAGGCATTAAGCATTTGCTCTGTATTGTCAGGAGCACTAGGTTGGCAATTGCTTGTGGGTGGGGAGAACACAGGGCTTCCCTGGTTGCTCAGACTGTAAAAAATCTGCCCAATAATGCAGGAGACTCAGGTTCAATCTCTGGGTCAGGAAGATCCCCTGGAGAAGGAAATGGCAGCCCACTCCAATATTCTTGCCTGGAGAATTCCATGGACAGAGGACCCTGGTGGGCTACAGTCCATGGGGGTCACAAAGAGTCAGACACAACTGAGTAAGGGAGGACACAAGAAAAAGAATTCATTTGGGCAGTGTAGACTTAGAACTAGGAAATTTACACACATAACAGACAACAGGCATAGCAGTGTACAAAAAAGGAATTGCACAAAATGTGACAGTGCAAATGTGCAAAAGGCAATATGAACAATGAGCAAGAGAAAAGCAGACCCTGTTTTGGTGGCATATTTGGGAAAGTTTAATGAGAGAAAGAGCATGTAGGGCCATTAATGCAAGGAATATTTATTGAACAACTGTTATGTGCCAGGAACTCTGGTAGGTACAAGGAAATGATGATAAATAGCTTTAGGTGATAAAAGTCTGATAACGAGTTGGCTTGGGAAGAAAGAATAGGAGATAAAGTAGCTAGAGGCAAAGGAATATGGTTTCAAAGATTCTTGGAGCCTGATGACCTCAAGGCTCAAAAATCATTAGTACTGGACTTCCCCAGTGGTCCAGTGGTTAAGAGTGCAGTGCAGTGGACACCAGTCCGATCACTGGTCTGGGAAGATCCCACATGCCATGGGGCAACTAAGCCCACGCACCACATTAATTATCAAGCCTGCGCTCGAGCCTGCAAGCCTCAGCTCCTGAAGCCGTGTGCCTAGAGCCTGTGCTCTCTCCAAGAGAAGCCACCGCAATGAGTGAGTCCACACACAATAACTAGAGAGTGTCCCCCACTCTCCACAGCTAGAAAAGGCCCGTGCAGAGCAACAAAGGCCCAAACAAAGCATAGCAAAAAATATATAGATAAATATATTTTTAGAAAATCTTTAGTACTCAAGGGCACCATCAAAATCAGGGTGGTTCTGCCAAACTGGAGAGTGAAAAACACTAATGTCTTATTTCATCAGTTTCTTCATCTGGATTAATGACCTCCTTCCCTGACACCAAAAAGATTGAGGGGGGAAATGCCAGTGAAAGGCAACCCCTCCAAAATGGTTGTAGAACCTCTTCTTTTGTGGTAGTTCTAATAAGACTCAGTTGGTTAAGGAGTTTATGACTACCGAATGATCCAGAAAACCACAGTTTCAATCGTTTATTTTTGGTAAACACAACCATCAAAAGTTTGGTCTATAGATGACAAAATATCTTCTGATTTCCATCCTCAGCTACCTTTTCTTTGAAACTCTATTTCTTCTTTCTACTTTGTTATGTTTGCCTTGCTAGTAACCTACTTTTCTATTGTTATTTATCACCTTCTGCCTCTACCTTTTCTGTTCTAGCTGAAATGTTCTAGATACTGAGGAACTTTAAAATTGTTTTGAATTCTTTCTTTAGGAAGCAATCACTTAAAACATTTGGTTCTTAGACCAAAGAACAACTAAGGCTATTATAAGTTATAAGTTGTATTATGATACAACAAAGTTCCCATTTTACTGTTTCTCACACATTTCTTTTAGCTGATCTGTCATACCAACAATAGAGGGCATGGAACAGGAGCTGCCACATAAGACGACCCCTTGCTAACTAGGTGGTCACTCCAGTATGATGGTCTCCTTCCTTCCTTCAGAATGAATGATTCCTCACCCCTAGCCTTAGTCCTAAACTTACAAAGTTGAAGCACCTTAGGTTATTACTAAACACAAAACATTTTATTTTACAGATGATGGGTAGTCAAGGTAGGTGAATTCATCAAGTCAGCAGCAGTCCAAAATAAAATCATTTTCCTGACTTCCAAGCCAGTGTTCTTTCCCTGCATCATGCTAACTAACTCTTACTGCATGGCTAGCTAAGACACTTTAAATGGGCTTTGGCAGGCTAGCCAGGGAACCCACAATTTATTACAGTTTCTATGAGAAAACTAATTCTGAGTTGTGCTCAGAATTCAGAACATATCCTTCAACCTCCTACTCCTCTCACCACTCTGGTGAACATAGTATCTGGCCACAGGAATGAATGGAGAAGACTGTTTTTTATTCTTAATAACTTATTATACTTGGAAATGAATAGAACACAATTTGTTTATCAAACCAAAGCAAATATTTATACAGTCAGAGTCCTCAAAATTGAGGACCGATTTTTAGGATGAATCTTCTAGAGATATCCAAATTAGCTACTTGTCTTTCTTAGAAATAAATCCATTACTAATGCTTCCTCAGCTAACCAGTTGCAAATCCACACAGTATTCTTTGAAAGACAAGCATAGAAAACCAACTTACTTCCTGGAGCAAACGGGAGAGGGATCTAAAAATCCCAGTAGGGTGGACTAGGATCCCTGTTTTTTAATAACAAAGAAAGACAAAAGGAGGGGGAAAGAGCAGGTAACTTAGCTTGATGTGAAAAATATTCATTTAAGTCATTTACATAGTATTACTTTACCTAATTATGGCAAAGCCTTAGGGATTATTCACATTATTAAATATGTCAAGTTAAATTATTTGATTGTAATACAAACCTCCTGTTTAGAGTCTCTCAGTATTCATACTTTGTTGCTCATATAGTTGGGTTATCTGCTCACAGGTTTTAACATAAGATGAAGGAACAGTGCTGGACTGGGAACTGGAGGACAGTGTACCTTGCACAGTTAGAGGCAAAGGCAATGGCAGTGAATAGGACTAACAGCTTCACTGTCTATTGAGCCAGTTTGTAAAATCTTGGGGAAGGAGAGGCATCATGTAGGGAACTTTTTAACCATCTCTTTGGATACCTAGTTACAATTTAGTTTCTGATTCTCATTGTACTTAAATTCATGGTTTTGTTACATACTGTATTCCTAAAAATGTTTACTAAGGTTGAGTGTGTGGAAACTGAGTAAATTTAAATTATAATGAGTGGTTCTGTTTCTGGAGAATGAAAAATTTCACTCCATCATTTAGAAATATTCCTTAATAACATGGTCCCCATGCTTCATAGAAATTTTTCATTTTCTTCTTTTACACACAATCATTTTGGATGTTCAATGAACATTCAATGAGGATTTAAGACTTGCCATTTTTGACTTGGCATTCCTGATCATTTCAGCCCACATCTCAAGTGTACCGTATTTATGAAACCCAGATTTCTCATAAGTACTTTCAATTTTATGTTTTCCACTTATTTTCCTACAAGAATAAAATGCCATAAAATATTCCAATATTACACAGTGACGTGCATACAAAGATGGTAACACTATTGGCTAGCAGTAGATTTTGCCATGTTACTGATCTAAATGTTTATTTATCAAAGAATCTTAAAAAAAAATTAAATTTGGCATCCAAAAGGAGGCTTAGAGGCATTAAATATTTTTAAAAGTATAGCTTTATCAAGATCAAGCATGCTTAAAATAGAGACTGTCTATAAATAAGAGGAATACCAGTCTTATATTTCTTGTTCTCCTTTTATCTCATATTTCCTTATTTCTCCCAGATAAGTGACAAGGAGAGTAAAGGGACCATTCCAAAACAGCTACTGTGTGCCAGGAATTGTGGTAGGTAATTTGCACAAATGCTCTCTTCAAGGCCAGTGCCAATAGTGTATTTTATGTCAGGGAAAAAAAAAAGCAGAAAAACAAAAACCCAAGATCCCAGAAGCTATTAACTTCCCTCAATCATTGTTTGCTGAACTGAGGAATTTGACTGAAAAAGAACCATTCATCATTAGAAAAGGACTCAATAAAACTGTACTTAAATGGATCTTTAATAGTATAGGTTTTATATCTTTGTGTGGGATGGAGAATAATTTCATGGAGAACCATCAGATTTCTGATAATTTTTAAAGAAACGGGTTTGATACTAATTTTACTGTATATTTAAGCATCAAATTAAAGACCTGTGTTTTCAAGGTAGATTTATGTGCTAGGAACTCAAAATTAATGGTATACCTAAGGCTCTACATTCTCTGCACAGATTTCCCAAACCTGGTGTTAATAACAAGTGTATAGTAAAACAGAAGACTATTTCTATTTTAAGGCCTTCCTTCTTCTTCTGACCCCTCAGCAGAGTGAAATTCAAGGACCCCCCCACCCCCATCTCCTATGGCCAGAACTAAGGTCTATGAAGGATGCAGAGCAATGAGTGGGGTCCCTGGCCTGCCAAGCTTCTGGTTCCCAACCACTTTTAGATGTTCCTAGGCAAGCATACTGAATTATAAATGCCCCAAATACTTGATAGTTCCATACCTGGGAGACATGGAAAAAGGAAACTTCTAGAAGGTCAATAGTCACTGAACACATTTCTGTATCTGGGCATCTTTTGAGGGAGAGAGCTTGGCCATTTGGATATGGGAAGTGTGATGACCTGGAATCAGCAGGTCCAGATTCTAGACCCACCTCTTCCTCTAACCAACTGAGTACTCTTGGCTCCAGGCTTCAGTGACATTAGATTTTCCTTCTATCTAAAAGGAGTTAGGACTAATCCCTCTCTAAAGTCCTTTTGAGTTTGCTGTATGTGACCAGCCCTGGCATTTAAACACACTCCTGAAGCTACAGAAAAGCTGAAGGAAGAATCATTTAAAAATTAGGATATACCTTCTTGCTTGAATACTGTAAGTTTTAAATCATAACCACAGAAGTTAGATTGGACTAACAAATAAGTAAGACCTAATATAAGTGCATTTCTGTAAAATCACTTGTACATTTCTGATCAATCTTTCAGGCTCCTGACATGCCAAATTAGTCCAGTTCCAATTAAGTCATCATCCTTTTGGCAAACGAGGATATGGATCAATAGATGATGGTGAATGAAGTTTTTAGTTTTTCGATTCTTTGTGCCTTAATAATATCTTCTTCAAGGTAAGCCCAAACCAGCAGGGCCGCAGCAATATCAGTGATGAGAGTGGGTCTTAAGGTCAGTGGTCAGGCCATAAAACTCAACATGAAGACATCATTAACAGGCTGAAAACTGCAAGTCTCAAAGTCCAGAAGGAGGTAGCCTTAAGGAGGTGGAATCAGCGACCTCTGGGTGGAACAGGTGGAGGAGGATGGAAGATCTCCCTGGTCGGAGGCCTGAAATGAAAGACAAAGCAATTATGATCAAACAGATTTGATGAACTACTTCTTAGGAATCCATGATTTGTTGCAAACTTAGTATACTGTGGTATACTATGCAAAGGACACATCCTTCAACTAATAAAACTGGAGACACATATGAACTTTTCAGTGGCATACATGCTGATCTGTGGATTGCAATCCTAGCCAACATTAGAATCACTCCGGATGGAGGGCTTTGAAAAATACCAGTTCCCAGGCTCAATTCCAGACCTATCTCTATCAATTCCATCATCATCTCTGGAGGATAAGGCTCAAGCATGACAACATGCAAATCGTGTTCCTCCTTCAACCAGTTGTATTAACCATGTGGTTTATTTTGTGAAGCTTTGACATCGGAGTCCTGGCAGTCCTGGAAGGCCTGCCCCTCTGAGGGTAAGCTAATTCCTCTAAACAGCCTGCAGTTAGCACACATTTCACATGCAAACTAACCAATCTAGAGTCCATATCCCAATCACCTCCAGTACTGGGACTCTCAAAAGTCCAGGCCTCTATCCAACTGCCCTAATCACCCCAGGACCAGGTGTAGGACAACTGGAGACAGCCCCTGAGCCCCCCAAAGCCTGCAGAAATTTCACAAACTAGCCAATCCTAAATCTGCCTAGCCTGCCTCATTGGTTCCTTCCTGCAGAACCCACAAGAAAAGTTCCTGCCCATCTTTCTCCCCTACCTGCCCTCTCTCCTGCCTAAACCTGGGGCTTTCCTGGGTGTCTCGCCCCAGCATAATGTGCCTGCCTCCTCTTGAGATCTAAAAGTATAACAAACCACCTATTCAATGGCAGTTGTCTCCTGATATGCTGACCTTGCCACACCTAAATAATAATAAAATCTATATTTAAAACTCCAGTGATTCAAATATGCAGCCAGGCAGCAGACACTGCAGTAGGGAGATCCCTTGAGAGAGGACTTAAGAATTTCTGAAGTCAGCTTCTCACAACTACTTCTACTTGGGATCACTCAGTGTTGTCTCAACTCCACATCCACTTTCCTAGAAGCCTCCCTCCACATTAGCCTAGATGGTTTTTGAACAGTGCTAAAACAACACTCCAGATAGACCTGGGGGAATGTATTTACAAGAGGTTCAACAATCGAGATGGAATTTCCATATGTGTGCTGTAAAACCAATATTTAATTCTCTTGGAAGCAAGTCAATAAGTCAAGAAAGAGCACTTTGTCAAGTGCTGTAATTGAACTGTGCTACCCTGGAATTGCATACTTGATTGAATGAATCGATGAGTAAATATTTATTAAATGTCTCTTGAATGCAAGTTTTGCATAGGTCAAGGAAACAATAAAGGAGTTAGGAAAAGATGGGCCATCTCAGAAGGCAGAGAGGGAGGCAGAAGTAGACAAGAATAACAACAGATATCCTCACGAGGTCCTACAGTGGCACCTGGGAGTAGAAGGTTTTGTGTGGTTGTCTCTTTATCCAGAGAAAACAGTCTCCTTCCATTGCCCCAACCTGCCCTATGAACCGTGAGCTTAGAGGAGAAAGCTGAAGAACCCTCGGGTGTTAGCAGTCATCACCTAAATTAGCTGAGGCTGGCTTGATGGTTTCCTTCCTTCCTCTCAACAAACATGTATCGTCTATGCATTAACCTCTGGTGTGGGATTTAACAGTAAGTAAAGTGGGCATTGATCCCACCCTCAAAGTGCTTAGACTATAATGGATGAGGCAGACAGTAGGGAAAGTCAGTGCACTGTACCAAATGTTTTGTTAGGGGACGTTCATAACCTGTGAACGCATGGCAGAGGCATTCATGCACACATCTGAAGGACAAGTTCAACAAGTGCAAACCTCTCTGTTTCTCATCTGCCAGACAGAGGTAAAGATGCCCACACTGCAGTAATGTGTGCCACCTGGAGGTGACAGGTGGAAGATGGAGAGCACCTTCTGGCTTAGAGTAGGCACTCAAGAGGTAAAGCTAATAATTTTATTTGTGGTGAAAGACCTGTTCTTAGACCTTCTCCCCATGTATGCCCCATGAGCCTTACATTTTACCTTCCATCACAAACAGAGGCATGATTCCCTCCTGGTTACTCTTCCTCTGTTGACCCACTCTGCAACTGAGCAGGTCTGCAAGCAAACCTGGAGAAGGAAATGGCACCCCACTCCAGTACTCTTGCCTGGAGAGTTCTGTGGACAGAGGAGCCTGGTGGGCTGCTGTCCATGGGGTCACACAGAATCAGACACGACTGAAGCGACTTAGCATGCTTGCATGCATTGGAGAAG